>NW_015547662.1:2085835-2101806 GCF_001515605.1 Sinocyclocheilus anshuiensis | reverse complement strand
TATATATATACGGAAATAAAATGATTATTGGAGCCTAGCTGTTTTACAAGAAAATACTATTTCAGTCTTTCTACTTCAATATTTCACGTTTTTTCAATGTGTTGCTTGCCGGTTTTTTGTCATTATTCATTATTTGTGAAATTTACTAGCATTTTTTTGGATGAAAATTGCTTCTACATCTATTTTTCTCAGTACAAACGAGCCTATAACGGAGCGAAAAGTAATGAAATTAATTCGATTTTTTTTAATTTTTTTTTAGATTTGTTGTTTTCATTGATGTGCAACCTGTACATATCTGCTAACATCTCAAAAAAATGTGTTTTAGGGTTTCATGACCTTTAAACCAACATTATTAGTAAGTTCTATGATTATTCAGTCTTTCACGTGTTAGTCCACCCGAGGGCGCTGTCTCATCAAGGGAATGAATTGTCTAGTGGTCAGTAAAACCAGAGTGTGTCTTCTTGCTCAGTCTCATATACTTATTGTATAAATACTTATAATGCATTTAAAGGAGCAGCATACTGCAGGAACATGTATAGGTTTATGATTTACATAATTTTTGCATTGTAATATTTTCATGAAAATGACCAAGTTTGGATTTTTTGCTGTTTACCTTGGTCCCTCATTCAAGTAAATAACCTAATGGATGTAGCCTATTAAATACTGTAATTTTTCTGGTTTGTGTGTTTGATATAGGTCACAAGGCAGCATCAGAGAATCGCTCCATAAGTAGAGTCTCTCATACAACATACTCCAGCACTGGGCCATGGATGACGGATCAAACTGATCAGGTAGTACACACATTACCTCACGAATGATATGATTACTGCACTAAAAACACACTGCAGCTTACTATTACATACAGTAGCCCAAAAAAAAAAAAGTATTTCTGAATCAGTATTTGAACACTTAGTAGATGAATATCATTAGATTGGATAATAAAATATCAGAATAATTAGTTAGATTTTATGTTATAAAATAGAAAATAGATGTACTGCTTATTAACAATAATTAAGATTGCATTTATTTGATCAAAGATGCTGTAAAAACAACATTGTGAAATTTGTATTAATTTAAAAGGACCATTTTCTATTTTAATATATTTTAGAATGTAATGTATGCAAAGCTGAATTTTCAGCATCATTACTCCAGTCTTCAGTGTCACATGATCCTTCAGAAATCATTCTATTTCTGGTTTGCTGTTCAAGAATAATTTCAATCAACAATTAACTTTATTTTAGAAAATAATTCTGTAATAATTATAATTCTATAATAATTCTATAAAAATAATTTCAAATAAATGCTGTTATTTCGGTTGACTGAATGCTCTTCTTTATCATGGTTTCCACAAAAATATTAAGCAGCAAAAACTGTTTTCAACTCTGATAATAATAATAAGGACCATTATTCATATTTGAGCTTAATAATTAATAATAAGCGATATTAGTGCTGAGAAAAAGTCCAGCATAATTTGTTCCAGACGCCACCTGGTTTAATATTTTATTTAATGCAATAAAAATAATACTTTTTTTATTATTGTGCACACATTGTGTTTGCATAGGTGCACAATGTGATTCCCACAGAGTATAATTCTGAGTGCAGTGCATTAATACAGGCATGTTTTCAAGTATCCCCATGTGCTCTCCTCTCAATGACAAAGTTGCTGGCCTGTGTTCCTCCTTTTGACATCAAAGCATGGCATTATCCCATTGAGAACGAGAGTGACTGCTCAAGAATAAAACACAAGAACTGATAAAATCTCAGCTGCAGCTCAGTGGTTAACACCAATGTGTAACAGAGTTTACCCAGGAGAGATATTAGCAAAGAGCGATAAAGAGAAGGAGAAGGAGAAGGAGGGAGTATATGTGCAAATGGGTGTGTGAGAGAGAAAGTGCTGCAAATCTGCAGGTGTCTGTCTTGTAGAGGGGGTGTTGTGTGTGATTAACCCTGCCAGTCTTATCCCTGGGGTCCTGTCTGTCTGACCGACTGAACCCAGCAGACAGGCCCCCTCGACTCCGCCTGGTCACGAGAGCTGCCTTAGTCACACAGTGGGGGTACACACACACACACACACCCGTCATAAGAGTCAGAGTGGGTGTATGGATAAACACACAACCCCTCCATCCCATCCCGCTCACAAAAGAAGCTTGAAATGCTGTCACTCATTATATTTAATACATTCAGTACTTTAAAATCTTTCAGTTACTGCAAACGAATTTACATGCTACCCATAGGTTCACATTAATGTTATATGAAGACATGTTCTCTCAGATTTTACACTGAGAAGAGATCTTCTGCGATCAGTTTATGATTGCTCAGTTCATTTATTTACGTCAAATTTGCAGAAATGTGAATGATCTCCAGAAAGGAAAAGTAAAATTTGGTCTACAACATAGCAGCAAGAAGTAACAAAAGCATTATTTATATTTCTTAAAAAAAAAAAAAAAATTCACCATTTAAAAAAAAAAAAAAAAAAAATGAAACATTCGTTTAAAATAAGTTTATTAATTCACATAATTACATTTGCAGTAATGTGTGTAATTTCAAGAAAGGAAAAGTAAATATCAAACTACATCAGAACAAAGTAAAACACATGTTTGTGCATTTTGCTTTAAACTCAATTACTTATGAAATAATGTCTTGCAGCCAAAAAAAATATGCCTATTTTGGTTTGTGCAGCAGTGTGTTAGAGTTACAAGTGAAAATGTGTGTTTCTGGAAAAAACAGTGATGTAGAATATTGAGTTTTGACTTCATAATTTTGTGTTTTTGTAAATTAATTATTAAAAAAGAATACAGAAACCACCTAAAACAATATACAGATTTCACTCTTTCTTTTAAAGGTGGAAGATGAGCTAAAAGAGCGCATTCAAAATACAGGAGCTCTGGCACTCAAAATCCTGTTCAAAAACAACCACCCTGATGGCAAACCTCTGGTCAACAGGTGAAAACAGGCACACACAGATGTAAATATTGGAAATGCTTCCATTTTCTTAAGTTTATTGTTTTCCTAGATCTGCATTACTTGAGATCCTTACAAATTTCCTGAGGAGGCCTGTCACAGCTAAACAGCTGAAAAAACTTCTATTTCGGTAAATAATGACAATGCTCTAACAATTCTCAAAACATAAAATTATGTTGTTGTCATTTAAAAAAACTGTCTAATTATTAGTGTTTCAAGATCCTTATAAAAAATATCCTGTCTTGCTCTTTCTGTGCAGTCTGCACCTCTCTGACCGAGTGCTTATCAGTTTTGAGGAGTTTTATGGTGCCCTGAAAGACCCAGACTCCAATAAAAGTAACCACGTGGGTCTTCTTACGATTCCTCAGACAATGGCCCTGCTGAGAGGACCTGCATGCAGCAGGTGAGATCTTTGTTCCCGTCCTCAAATTTGACAGTCCATTTCATTTAATCGCTGGTATCACTCTTGTCAAGGCTGTCATTCTGTAAATTACATAAATTTACCGTAAGTGGCATCAAGTGAGTGACTCTTTGAATCATTGACTCAAACGATTTGTTCAAAAACTGATTCATTCAAGAACTATTTTCATTAGCGGAACTTTGTCCAAGACAACGTTTGAATTCCCTCTAACTGAATTCCCTTTAAGACCCCCCCCAGCAACAGCGTAGCAGATCTATTCCGCCAAGACCAAATACATTAACATTGTCATGTACATTACCATGCCAATCCCTCCGAGAGTTGTCATGACAGAAATACATTTTAGGGTCATATGATGATTATTGAGTCTAAATTGTTAAAAAAAAAACACAATTATCACACAAACAGTTCTCTACAAAGAGATAACAGTTCAGAAACAGAATGTGAATTGCTCACGCTCAAAGTTCAGCAGCAGGGAGTGAGACAGCAGCTCAGATGCTCAGGGTGGACAGAAAGCAAAAGGATGATCAGCAAAGCAGCTTACCGCTCTGCTGCCCCCTCCATTTCTCCATCTCTGTACTACTGCAACTATTGTACCTAACTGTTTGAAGCATCAGTATAATACAATGAGGTTGTAGAGGGAGTGTGCGATAGTGTGAAAGTTCGGTTGGTGTGTGTGTGTGTCATACTGATTGCGTAAGACCTGGTCAGACCAAGACACACTCCAGCCGAGCTAAAAAATGAAATCTCTGTGACTAATCTCACACATTTTTTTCCTCTCTTTCTTACAGACACAATGACTATGAGAGTCCAAGTGAGAGATGGGAAAGATAGGATGAGAGAAAGAAAAAAAGACTGAATAAAAAGACAGCAAGAGAGGGATAAAGATGAAAGAGCAACAGGAAAAGAAGAGAAATATGGCACAAAAAGGCAGATTTATGGGTCCATAAGGGTTGAAGAGAATAAGAAAGGATAAGTGAAAGAGATAGAGGGACGTAATAAAGAGAATCATATGTATGATTGACAGTGTGTCTATGCGTGTGAGAGACTGACAAAAAGAGGAGAAACAAAAACAGGAATTTTAAACAATCTCTGCAATGTTCCTAGAGGGTCTCTCTCACACCCCCACACACTCAGACAAAAATTAATGAAAAATATCTTTATTTTGGTAACTTACAAAGCGTAGAAAAAGAAACCAAATGAGAAAAGTATAATAAACTATGTGCTTACTGCTATCATGATTTTAAATGTTTAATATTTTGAATTAAGCCATATTACATAAATTAAATTGATTTTCAGCGTGTCAATATTTTGAATATTTAATGATACCACTGTCACAAGACTACCATTCTAAAATTTGGGCTCAGGAGGATTTTTATTTATTTTTTTATTTAGAAATTAATTCTGCAAGGGTGCATTAAAATGATGAAAAGTGACAGTAAAGACATTTGTAATCTTACAAAAGGTTTACATTTCAAATAAATGGTGCCCTTTTGAACTTTCTATTCCTCAAATAAGCATGAAAAAAAATTTTTTCCACAAAATATTAAGCAGCACAACACTGATAATAAGAAATGTTTCATGTGCACCAAATCAGCATATAAGAGTGATTTCTGAATCACAGAATAAATTGCATTTTAAAATATATTAAACCAATATTGATATATAAAATATATAAATATATTTATCAGTATTACTGTATTACTGTATTTTTGATCAAACAAATGTAGCCTTAAGGGGCTTTCAAAAATGGTTTAAAAAAAAATCAAACCGACCCCAAACTTTTGAACGGTACTGTATAAACATGAAAAAATGAGCTTCTGATGAGCTGTTTGCCATTTCTTCTACTGTAGGTTTCTGGAGAGTATAGAGGTTTTGCGCAAGTCAGACAGTCTTACTGAAAGTTGGATTTCTGCCCCAGAGTTCAGAAATATTCTCAACAAACTCAAACTTCACCTGAAAGATAATGATTTTGAAAAATTATGGAAAAGGTTTGAATTTTATTTATTTATGCATTTATATATGATTTATACCATCAAATCACTATATTCGTTTTTAGATTATAATTGTCTATTTAAAAAAAAAACTATTAAAATGCCTATCTGTTTGAAACAGGTTAGATGTGGATGGACTTGGAGCAGTTAAACAGACAATTTTTCTAAAGAAATTGGGATTGAGCAGAAGGATTGAACCAAACAATGAGAAAAACTATCACACTTGCATTACCCCAAAACCTGAGGACACAAAAGGTAAAGTTACATGTTAGCAAATAATAATAACATTTGTAGAATACCAGTATCACGAGCATAATAGTTTTATTTATTTATTTATTGGATTTATCGTCTCCTCAGCTGTCAATTTACAAAATAATCAATAATCAAATTTATCAAGAGGAGTCAATTTACAACAATAAACTCTGCACTAAAACAGTTTGTGTCCAATCACATTTTTTTACGAAAATTATTAATTGAAATAAGTATAGATAAATATGACCCTGGACCACAAAACCAGTCATAAGGGTCAATTTTTTTTAATTGAGATTTATACACCATCTGAAAGCTGAATAAATAATCTTTCCATTGATGTTTGTTAGGATAGGACAATATTTGGCCGAGATACAACTATTTGAAAATCTGGAATCTGAGGGTGCAAAAAAAAAATCAAAATTTTTAGAAAATCGCCTTTAAAGTTGTCCAAATGAAGTTCTTAGCAATGCATGTCACTAATCAAAAATTAAGTTTTGATATATTTACGGTAGGAAATTTACAAAATATCTTTATGGAACATGATCTTTACTTAATGCCGAATTATTTTTGGCATAAAAGAAAAATCAATAATTTTGACCAATACAATGTAATTTTGGCTATTGCTACAAATATACCCAAGCGACTTAAGACTGGTTTTGTGGTCCAGGGTCACAAATAGTATTGATTGTCTCAGAAGCAGAGGGAGCTTTGGACAGGCGAACTATAGAGGGTGCTGTGGTCCTGTTTCTTCAGAGTCCTTCTTCATGGATTTAGCTTTTGCTTGGTTGTTTAATATGAACTCATCAGAAAATTTGATTAATCAGAGACCTGTCATTACAGAGTTGAAATGGTCATCTAATACATAATATCCTGTCATGCCGTCCTCTTCCCTGCAGCTCCTGGTAGGACACTCTCTAAAGCAGAAGAGGAGCGCCACACATATATCGCCATAGAGACTTGGCTGAAGGAGAGATTCAGGGAAGGAGCTCAGAGGATGAAAGCAGAGTTTGATAAACTGGATCCTGAGAACAGTGGAAAGGTAGCAAACGGCAAATGACTTCACAAACAGACTGGTACAGAAATGTCAGTCATATTGATTCATGTAAATATTGTGTGTTTTGTTTTGTAGGTGAGGGCTGCAGACTTTCTGCAGGTGTTGAGGAAGTTTGACCTGCATCTGAAGAGAGAGCACCTGGCTCTGTTTCTGTCTCAGTGTGGTCTGAAGCTGAAAAAGGGTTGTGTACAGTACTTGAACTTCCTGCGCACCTTCCAGGACAGAAGTTCAGATGGCATCACTCACAAGATAATCTCCAATCCAAAACACCGGTCAGATTCACATCATAGCAATATCCTGATAATACTTATTCATATGGAGCTTTGATCCCTCCAGGTTCCCAACACCTGCCATTCTGCAATTTGTCATTTAAAATTTTTTTTGCAGCAAAGAGGGAACTCTTTTTCTTACTAAGGTTTTAAAAACATTTATAGCAGTCTCATGGCCTATATTTGTATATTTTCATAATTCATCATACCCTTGTGCTTTGTTTTTAAGAACATAAATAATTGAGAATTCATTTTGTATTTTTAGAGTATATTGAGTTATTATCCAGAATTTCAAAAAGTATGCATAATCAATGGAAAGAGAGCACATCTCCAACATTTCCAATAAATTATGTGCATGTTTTAAACTAGATTGATTAAATCACATAGGTGCATCGATATAAATGAATATTTCATATTTAAGTGTATTAATACAGGCATATGCCAGTTGTCTTATTTGGATTTTGAATTAATTGGGATATGACATATCACTGAATGTACATCACACATACATAATGGAATTATAACCGAAATTTATTTTGGTTAATATCAGAATATTTATCAGAAATTCACGTCAACAACCAAACAAAACTTTTATCTCACTACCCCAACATTTAATATTATTCTGTTCTGTCATCAGTAACAGTGCAATGTGGAAACAGAAACTCTGAGTCTTTTCTGTGCTTACACAGAACCCAAATTACACAGACACATCCACAGAACGTGATCTTTAAGCCTTGTAGTCAAACTCTTTCCATTTCTAACAAGCTTACGGCCCATAGTTCTTCCCTGCCCTGGGTCACCCAGCACACAGGAATCAGTAAACAGCTGCTGAACACTAGGCCAAGCCTGACTGTGTTTGGTTTGATTAGGGTGGTCCACAGTTTAAAGGATTGGCGAATGAATAAAATGAGGCAGGCAAACAATTACAAAGTATAGAACCTTTCACCATGGTGACAAAATACAGTGGCCCCAAAAAGTATTGGGATAAGCCACACTTTACAATCTATGAATTTTATTGCATTAGATAACAAAATATTAGAACAAATGCAATCCGTAGACAAAAGATGATAGAACTTTTCTCCAATCTAACTTTATATTTTTGTAAGTATTTTCTTAATCACCTCTGACTCAGAATCATTTGTAGTGCATGTTTCAACCTTATACGTTTTCTTGAGAAAAAAAAAACAATAAGAACATGTTTTCATTTTTTCGCCCTGCAGGTTTCATTCTAATGAGAACATCAGTGGTGCTTCCTCTCTAAGTGCCATAGAGGTCAAATTAACTCGCCTGTTTCAGTCAGAGTACCTCTCTCTCCTCCAGACCTTTCAGTGAGTACAATCCCATTCTCTCTCTCCCTCTCTCTTTCTTCTTCCACTCTTTCTTCTCTTTTTTTCCTTGTGAACAAGACCCCATTAACATCCTCTAAATTGAGAACAGGTATCTTTTCTCTCTCTTTTAACACACAAGATGTTTTACTAAATTTTGGGTCAAAGGTTGACACGTTTTTTGGTCTCTTTAATTATAACTTTGCATTGTTACTAAGAACCTCATCACGGAAACCCTTCTGCTCAAATGAGTTTCCTTTCAAACCACTTCAACTACAAATCCTCTAGCTCGAAGCATCTCTCATGAGTTTGAAAATCCAATTGTCTTACCTAAAGCTTATGCGCTCAGAAAATGCTCTATAATACTTTTACCAATATATGTGTGTATTTCTCTGTGTGTGTATTTTTATAGGAACATTGACAAGCTTAATAAAGGGACTATTAGTAAAGAAGAATTCAGAGCTGCTATGGAGAGCAGGTACACTCTTTCTATCTCTAATTAAGCTGCATGATTATTGTGAGAAAAAGTTGTTTTTCTAAATTGTTTTGTCAAATCACACATTCACATTGTCTGATCGAGTCTCACCTTCAGCATGTTTGCTTTAAAAATCGTCATCATCAGCACTCTCATTTGGTAACACAAAACACATCAAAATTACAAAAAGAATCAATTACACTTTAGGTTAGCAAACACATATTCACTATTAACTAAGTTTTCCCTCAATAAACTCCTTACTGCTTATTAGTATTAGATAGTAAGGCAGTTGTTGTAGTAATTATGTGTAGGCATGGGGTTGGGTTAAGGGATCTAAAATATGGTCATACAAAATAAGGCATTAATATGTGCTTTATAAGTACTAATAAACAGCCAATATGCTAGTAATATGCTTGCTGATAAGCAATTAGTTAATAGTGAATAGTTTTCCCTAAAGTGTTACCAAAGAGTCACTATCAAAATATCAGAGCTGGTCTTTTTCACACAATGAAAATGTTGGCTGCACAATGTTGATTAAGTTCAGATAAAACATGATTTAAATGTTATGTTATGTTAGGACTGCTTGATAAATCTATACGACTAGACCAGTGGTTCTCAACCTATTTGACTCCAATTCCCGACACAATATTTGAATCTTCCTCCAAAATATTTCTGGTACTTCTGTTGTAACAACACAGCTGTTCATTTTCAAATGTTTTTATGTACAGAAACTAGGATCAACATTATTACATATTAATATTTAATATTAAACAATTAAATATTAAACATTTTAAATATTAATATAATTAAATATGTTGATTATATTAAATAATTAATACTAAATTGATTAAATAAAAATAATTATGAATAGTTAAATTTCATAATTACATAATTTCATGAACAATGTTCTTCAGCATTTATTGATTTTTATTGCAAGTGAATTTAAATGACTAGTTGTTCATGATTACATTTATTAATTTGACTAGTTTTTCATGATTTTATGTATTTATATATTTACTCACTCTCTCACAAATAGAAATTTCCCAGCAATGTCTGCCTGAGAAAATATTTTACAGCTTGGCATAATTAGAAAATGTATACTATAAATGTATGGTGTTTGTTTATTTATGTATGTATGTATTTTAAATCATTTTAAGCCATCTTGTGGCCCCATTGGAAGTTTGAAAAGGCCCCCTAGTGGGTTATGGCCCCCTGTGAGAACCACTGTACTAAACAGACATCTGAATATGCTGAATTACTAAATTGTTAAAAAGTAATCCACAGTAATCCAGGACTGTGACTTGTGCCCCCTCAGAAAAATCCTGCCTTATGTTGTCCTAAATGGAGTGAGAACCTAATTTACTCAAATGACTAAAGACTGAAACTCCCCTGTCTTTTCTCTCTGTCCTTTAAAACACATTTACCTCACCATAATCCTCTTTATTTGAGTATGTAGTATTGTAGTCAGTGCGGACCGTGTCTGTCAGATCTGAAGGACAATCTCACATTTTTATTCATAATCTTTGATAAGTTCATTTGTCTTTATCTATGTTTTCTGGAGCGAGTAATGGTTGTAGTTTGTGTGAGTGCATATTTGAGGGTGTGCATACGTGTATGTAAAGTCTAATCCCTTGATTGACTGGCTAGTGTGTGTCCAGCTCTGTACGATGGCCGGGTGAAGAGGGCAGTTGACCTTATGACCTCTTGACTCTGCAGTGTGCGAGAGGGTCAATGAGTGGCGTATGCTTAAAGCCTGCTGGACTGGCCAGCCCTATGAGTGGACTCTCGGGCTGCGGTGGCATCAGTGATCCGGTGCTGACCTTCCCCTGACCTTTTCCACAGGTTTGGCCTGGAGATTTCCGACCCTCAGTTTGAGCAGCTGCTGGACAGGCTCCCTCTTGACCGCCACGGAAATGTGCAGTACCCGATCTTCATGGCAGCTTTTGACACCAGGTACAGGCCCTTTTGACCGGTCAGGTCAGCATTTGTTGTATCACTGTTCACTGCACACTAGCTTTGGATTTGGCTTTGAATTTAATTCTTAATTTAATGTAGCTATCATACTCAAGAATTAAATATATGAACATAGTAGTACCACAAATATTACAAATGTAATTGACTTAGAGGAATTAGTAAGAAGGCAAGGTCTCCATCACTGTTAACATTCAAGCTTAAAAAAAGTCTTCTTTACATTTTTATGGGCTTTTGCAATCTGTTTCAGAGATTTATAAAAACATTTGACTCCATAGAGCTCAATAACTGATGGAAAAATAGTATGGAATTTGGAATAGCATAAACAATAGTTTCATTTATTTATTTAGATGTTTCAATTCATGACCATCCATTTGAGAAAGTAGTCTACAGCTAAAAGGCACTGAATAGAAATTGTATATACTGTACATATTTTTTCATTTTGATGTAATTCTGCATATAACAGTTCATGAAGAATACAGACATGCCATGTTTACATTTCTATATGTTTTACTTTTAAATAGTTAAATCACAGTGATTTTTTAAAAACATTTTTACTGTCTAGCCAAATACTGAAAATCTAAGAGAAAATATGATTATATGAAAATATAAAAATAAGAGACAACACCAGCATGAAGTAACAACTTTTCCTTTGCAAATCATTTATATGTACTGTTTTATTAACCAGTTTTTACTAAGTTTACTAAAAATTAAAAATATTTTCTGATCAGCAGACAATACAAGCCATCATTTAAATGAAAAGCATTGGAATTGTATTGTGTCCAACGTAAAGTATTCTTTTATTAGTGTGTGTTTGGTAAATATGGCTACAACAGTTTGTGTGATTTGTATTCAGGAAGAGGGAAGAGATTAGGTCTATAGTGACATTATGCTTCAGGGTGGCTCTTTTCTTTGCTTTTGTATTTTTGTCATTGTGTTTGTCTGGTAGGATGCCACAGAAAAAAATAGCCTACGTTAGCCTAAAAATAATGTTTAGGTTTATGCAAACACTTGTACACATATTATGATATATATAACTGATATGATTGAAGCTGATTTGCAAGAATAACCATCCTAGAATTTAACAAGTAATTTTTAAACTCAAAGCCATGGTTGTCCTGGCATAAAGAATTTTGAACGTCAATTACCGAACAATTGCCGAATCAACAGAACTTGAAAGATATTGTTATATCTAAACTTGTTTTGAACGCAAATTTATGCTGCTGAAAACAGTGGTAAACCAGTGATGAAATAAATGCAACATATGCATTTGTTGGGGAACATATAGATAGACAAATATGAGAATAACCATATATGGTACGTATTTGTTGCAATGAGCCCCTCACATTTGTGTGTTTGTGCTAAGATGCTTAAAAATGGTTGTATATGAGGATTAGGATCTGACCACCCTGGAGGACCCATGTGAACTCCCCTAACCACCTAATGAATGACCAACAGTAACCAACGCAATGTAAACGTTTCTTAAATGGAACAGGGTAATGAATTTTAATCTGCTAGAGTAGCAGCTCTGAGACATGCGGTTTTAGTGTGTGTGTATTTCTAGGGTGCGTGCACACATCAAATGGGGGCAGGGTATAAGCTTAGCTGCTCATTTTATTTTCTCTCAGTGTGTGTAGGGGATAAAGACCTAGAAAACCAGCCTGGCTTAGTTGACAGGTGACAAGGGTTATTCTGAATGGGGATTTTGTAATACTAACAGTGGGGAAAAAGCCCATGCACCAAGGGACCTCCTGAATAGAGAGAAAGAAAACTTTAGAACTTCTGTACTCGCAGAGAACAGTGAGAAAGACCGACCATGCCCCGCCAGTGACAGCTACAAACCCTCGTTCTCTCTCTGTCCCATGAGAAATGCTAAATCATTCATGCTAAAGCGGCCTGATCCCAGTGTCAGTAGATCCTGTGTGGCATTTCCTCTGTTTGGGTGAAACTTTGACATGTTAGTCAAACAGAGCTTTAGCTGTCAACATTCAGACCTCACCAGATTAACACCGCTCACATCCCGCTCTAGCTTTCTTCTGAGTTTAATCACATTATTGTACCTTATATTGGATGTTTAATAGCAACAATAAAAATGAATGCATTTGTATACATGGAAATAATATAATATTTGTTATAAGATCTATCTGTCAGGATATATCAGATTTTGCTGTACAAAGCCACCCAGCTCGGGTTAGTTTCTATCAGTTTCTATCAGCCAGAATAGCAGGAGCCAGGTGATGAAGTGGTGTTTAAAATGAGCAGAAATTCTGGAATCATTTTAGTTGTGTCTTTGTTAAAGCTTGGACCAGAAAAAAAAAATCTAAATGTGTTGCTATAACAAACAAAGGGAATGGAAATGTACTACTGCTGGACTTTCTCAACCTCTTATCTGCAAATATCATATCATATATCATATATCATATATCATATCATGTCATATCATATATCATATCATATCATATCATATCATATCACATCATATATCAATGTTTCAAAAGTTTGGTGTCAGAATGATTTTTTTTTTCAGCATTCAACTGATATAAAAATGACAGTAAAGACATTGTAACGTTACAGTCTTTTAAAAATAAATGCTATTCTTTTGAACTTTCTATTGATCCAAAAATCCTGAAAAAAATATATTGCAGTTTTCACAAAAAAAATAAATAAATAATAAAATAAGTAAATAAATACAAATTTAATTAAATGAAAATATTAAGCAGCACAACTGTTTTCAACACTGATAATAATAATAATAATAAATATTTCTTGAGCAGCAAATCAGCATATTAGAATGATTTCTGAAGTATCATGTGACAATGAATACTAGAGTAATGATGCTGAAAATTCATCACAGGAATAAATTACATTTTAAAATATATTCAAATAGAAAACTGTTTTTAAATTGTAATAATATTTCACAATATTACTGTTTTTACTCTATTTTACTGTAATATAATATATTTTCTCATTCCTCTTTGAGAGTTCAAACAAATATGTTGCTTTTAAGAAATTCAAACTATTTGAGAGGCTAGTAAGCATCTTGAGGTATAGCCCCATCTATTAAGATGAATTTCACAAATTTCACACATCACTGTATTCACTTCTGTACATTTGCATGCTTGACTTAATGTTTGTTCTTACTGTTTGAAAAGTATAAAGATCTGATGAATATATATCATCGGTTATTTACTTTTTGATGACCTCCACCACGAAAGATTAAACTGTATCAGTCTTTTTGTATTGTTGTAAACTTTTGGTAATTAGAAGATGTGTAGTGTTAAGAGAGTTTCCTCAGCCTTGATTTAGCTCGATTTGTCTGCCTCTCTCTATAGTTTTAGAGGGTGTTGGGCCTCTCGCAGTTTGTGTGGTCCCTATGGTGAGACCGAGAAACCAAGAAGTCATAGGATGGGTAGATGTCAGATCTTCGTGTGGGAACCTCATACGTCAAAATCCCAGATACCCCACCCTAATCTCCAGCAAAACATTTTGTTTTTCCTCTTTCTCTCTCTTTGGTCCCTCTCTCTCTTTCCTTTCCTCCCTCCACCCATTTAGAGCTTTAATTTTTATTCATGGGGTGTGAAGGGGTTGAGACGAGGGTGTGGGGACAGGATCGGGATGGAAGGGGATAACTTCTTGAGCTGGGTCCAGGGCTCAGACCAGCACAGCTGACAATGGCCTCAGTGTTGTGCTGGGTGTTGTGAGCAGGCCGTTTGGACATTCTTCCCCTGTCAGTGGAAGCAGATCTGGGAGGTAGCGGTGCCCGGGATTACCATCTCATTAATAGCAGCCATGACTTTTGTTCAAAGAACGACTTGTGTAATGTTGCCGTGTGGATGATGGGTAATCCGCTGAAGCTGCAGCTGTAGGGGACACTGGACACACAAACTCACACACACACACACACACACACACTGTGACTATACAATGTGACTCCTTTTATGAAAGAGGCATTGAAAACACACATAAAATTACAGATGTCGATATTGACAGGCGAACTGACCATCAACCGCAAACCAACCTAAAAATGAATTTTAATATCAAAACTGCATTAAATGAAAGCATGAGGCAGCTTGATCAGGGAAAGACAGTAACCGGTCAGTCTTTTCAGACCTACAAACCCATTATTATAAAGCAACATTTTTTTGAGTAGCATTTTATATATAACCCTTTTTAAAGAACATAACAATACTTGATTAAAGTATTAATCAAGTGTTGATTAATACTGTAAGAGGCGGATGTAGAGAAAAAAAAACAAATTATAGTATACAAAACAGCATTAAGATAATATCTCAGAAAGAATGTTCAAAAGGTTCTGATATGTACCATATATATAGTAAACAATTTTGTTAGAGAAATGCATACTTTTATTTAGCCAGGATGCATTAAATTGGTTAAAAGTGATAAAGATTAATGTAATAAAGATTTCTATTAAAAAAAAAATAATTATACTGTAAATGCTGTTCTTTTAAACTTTATATTCATCAAAAAATACTGATAACAGTTCCCACAAAAATATGAAGCAGCACAACTATTTTCAATATTGATAATAATAATAATAAATGTTTCTTGAGCACTATGTCAGCATATTAGAATTATTTCTGTTAAAAAAACTGCTTTGCCATCGCAGGAATAAATTATATTTTACAATATATTAAAATTGAAAATATTATTTTAACTTGTAATAATATTTAACAATATTACAGTATTATTTTTGATGGAATAAATGCAGCCTTGGTAAGCATTAAGGAGACTTTTTTTTTTTAAACATTTAAAAATCTTACCAACCCCAAAATTTTGAATATTAGTGAATATTGATTTGTTTTTATATTTTGGTTGTTATCTTGTTGCTGTTGTTGTGGATGTTTGCTAGGATGTTTTAGATGGTTGCTTAAGTCAAATCAAAAGACTGATTGCTTGGAAAAGTAATAGCACACTGTATTTTTGTTGTATCATCATACATCAAAGCAGAAGATATTTTGAAGAACATTCCAACTGTTTTTGTCCATACAATGACAGTCAGTGGGGTCCAAAACAATATTTTTCAAAATAGCTTCTTTTGTCTAGTAGTAAGAAATGCAAACAGGTGTGGAACGACATGGAAGTGAGGAAATGATGACAGAATTTTAATTTTGGGGTAAATTATCAAAAGTAAATCACACAAACACACACATACATTCTCAGTCTGAGCTCCTGCAGCTCACTCATGTGGCTCTTGTAGTCTCTTTCACACATTCCTCTCTCTACACACACAC
>NW_015547662.1:2062823-2085760 GCF_001515605.1 Sinocyclocheilus anshuiensis | reverse complement strand
CACACACACACACACACACACACACACACACACACACACACGTCTCCTGCTCTCAGATGGTGGCCCAGATTAAACAGAACAATACAGTCCAAACGTGATAAATGTGCATCTACTTATTCCTCTCTTTCACTCCCTCACTCAGTCCATCCATCCTCAGACGAGATGAACTGAAAGCGAAAATAAGCAGCCCATTCATTCACCAGTTATCTCTGTGGGCGTCTGTATCTCGTCTCTGCAAGTGATGGGACTCCTTCCTCCCTCTTCTTTTAATTTCAAATCCCTCTATCTCAGCTTGTGGAGAACAGTGGGTCCGCAAGGAGTTCAACCGACCCCTCGTCTGTTAAAACAACATACTCTCTCTCCTCTCTGAAGATCAGTCGTCTGAGGAAGAGAGGGGGTCTTCCAGTGACTCTGAATCAGATCTGAACTTGGGTGGCAATCTGAATGTAAAGGAATCTAAGCAATATCTAGCATGTAAAATGTCTTAATTCAAAACCACCATTACTTCATCATACAGTTTGAACTGGCAGAACTGAGTAGATGGGGGGAGAACATTTTTAAAGGCACTGTATAATAAAACATTTTCTCAGCTACATTTTCGTATAATAACATATATAGAATAATTTAAGTAGAATAACACTAATTTCACTTCCAGTCAGTAGGATGGAAATGTTTTATGAGTAATTGGAGGTTTTGACATGATTAAGAATCCTGAAAAAAAACTATACTTTATAGTGTATAAACAAATATATAATATGTTGTTTTTGTTTGTTTGTTTGTTTGTTTGTTTTTGTCTTTGATTGCCTTTAAATTGTTTTAGTGGTTGAATATAAAAGTGGAAATATAATATTAAATCAGGTTAAACTGAAGTTGTTGCTCCCTTAAGGATTTTTCTTCCATACCTATATCAAAATTTGCATACTGAACTAAGTTATAGTTTTTCTGGAGCAAACTGAAAATTTGTTGGTGTGTGTAATAGTAAAGTCTTGTGATATCAGTTTTTCACGCCTAGCAAAAATAAATCTGAAAAGAAAGGGTCAATTTACTAAAACTTTTTTTTTTTCAGCTTTTCTAGCAAGTCAAACTAAGAGTCATGTGCCCCCTTATGGGCATAAAAGAGACATGCATGTGAATTACCTTGAGTTATTATCTGGAAAACAAATGCAAAAGCTGCTAATTTGTTTACTGTCTATAGCAGTGTATTCTAGATATAAGTAAATAACTCAACTGCTTATTTTTTCATTATTTTTATTTTATTTAATGACTTCTTAAAAATATTTTACTGTTTTATTTGACTTTATTACTATTTATTACTATTTTATTTTCAGTTATATCTTTTATTATTTTTTAGTTATTTTAGTTTTAGTTTATTTTAGTCCTTCAGTTCATATGTACCATTACATCCAAATATCTGCTTAACTTATACAGTAGGAGTAACTAACATAGACTCAGTTCAAATTTTTGGGAAATCTTGTAACCTGACTCAGTGGATCTTTGGCTCGTTTCACTTTTAGTTTGAGTGTCTGTTTGTGTTATATGCTAGTGTGATGTCACGTCCTGCTGTGTTGGTTTTGTGGCAGGGCTGCTGGACATGGGCGTCCTGCTGAGATGTCCGTGGCTGGGTCACAAGGTCTCTTCCCTCAGCTTCTGACAGGTCCACTAATAGACTCAACCGCTGAATATGATGAATTGACCGTATTTAGCTATATATGTTCAGCTGTGACAAGCAGATTGGCAAATGGAGACTCACTCTTTGTTAATTGCATTTTTCAGGAACTTTTCTCACCGAGCTTTCAGTAAACTCTTATTTTGGCTCATTCAGGTCAGCTTAACTGTTGAAAAGAGCAGTTTGTCTTGAGAAAATCCTGAAGGCACGTTCACGTTGTCATCTGCACAATGCACAAACACAAACTTAATGCCTCTTGCAGTCAGTGTCACTGCCGTTTGTCTCTTTGAACTGCTATCAACATTATTTGAAGCAACTGTCTTTTAAATCTCACCATCTTTCTCTGTCCCTCCCTTCTATTTCTTCCTTTACACAGTGTGTCTAACTCTGCTCTAGCCCGTGACCTCTCAAGCCACCAGTCCGCCCATCTCGTTCGGACTGTGGCCCTAAGATGGCCCAGATCACTGCCCCAAAGCCTAGGGAGTGGTTGTCCTCTCTTGAGCACAAAAGAGCCACGGCTATCCGCTCAGCCGAGTCCGGCCCCCATCAACCCATCCAAGCGCACAGGGAATGCATTAGCCTAGGCTGGGCTTTGTGCGTCCGATTTTTCTCATGTGCTTCTTCATAGTTTCGCTAACACTTCAAGACCGTCAGGTGTCTGCCTTGTTTGACCACTCCAGTTGCTCTCAAAGCGGTCAGCACAGAAAGGCCGTTTCAGTGTCAGGTCTTGTAGCTCTCCCTGTTCGCCACTCAAGCGAGAACGGCACAAAGCGGGTCGCTCATTCTAAGGGTTCCTCAGGGCTTCTCTTATATTATATGAAGTAATAATAAAAGATCTAAAAACCAAAACCATGGTCTCAAGGACTTTTTCTTGCTCCCTCAGGAAAGGAGTTCCCAGCCTCTTCCAGGCAGCCGCCCAGCCTGTCTTGAACCATGATTCAGGTGAGGAGAAGGGCTCAGAGGAGGATCGGAGTGACCATGAGGTATGATCTCATGTGACTTCATAATACATAAATTGTAAATTCCCAGATGTACAATGCTGCTTTTCAACCTAAACAATTCAAAAGTTTGGTATTGGTAAGATTTCTTAAAGGTGCCATAGAATGGAAAACTGTATTTACCTTGGCATAGTTGAATAATAACAGTTCTGTACATGGAAATGACATACCGTGAGCCTCAAACACCATTGTTTCCTCCTTCTTATGTAAATTGATCTTGTAAAATGTGTGGTAAGTACTGCCGCTGTAGTTTACACAGAGCACGTGCGATCGCAAATCTCGAAAGTGAAAGTAAAACGATCGTGCATTCGAAAGCAGTTTCAATGCCCCGTATATTAATAGCAGCTCCCTGATTCCCGCATTTTATATACAGTATAATTACCCAACGATTTAACTGTGAGAGATAGTAATGAAATATATATTTTCCCTGTGTTTCCTTCCTGGTGTGTGAGCTACTGAAATGAGCCGCACTGTGAAACAGCCAATCAGAGCAGAGCTCAACATTGAGCCGCACTGTGAAACAGCCAATCAGAGCAGAGCTCAACATTGAGCCGCACTGTGAAACAGCCAATCAGAGCAGAGCTCAACATTGAGCCGCACTGTGAAACAGCCAATCAGAGCAGAGCTCAACATTGAGCCGCACTGTGAAACAGCCAATCAGAGCAGAGCTCAACATTATTATTCATGACCTTTCCAAATAAGGTAAAAACAGAGCTTTTTTTAATTCTAGCGACAAATCCTAGGGTTGTAAATGGACATGTAATCCCGTTTCTGGAGATTTTTTGACCTTACCAAAGCCACGTACTTTCTATGTAAATATCAGAGAACAATTTAAAATATTGTATCAATGCATTCTATGGCACCTTTAATGTTTTTCAAAGAAGTCTCTTATGCTCACTAAGGCTGCATTTATTTGATAAAAAATGCAATATTATTAACAGTAATATTGTGAAATATTATTGCAATGGAGAATAACTGTTTTCTATTTTAATATATTTTACAATGAACTGTATTTCTGTGATACAAAGCTGAATTTCCAGCATCATTACTCCAGTCTTCAGTGTCACATGACCCTTCAGAAATCATTCTACCGATTTGATGCTCAAAAAACCTATTGAAAACAGCTGTCCTGCTTAATATTTTTGTGGAAACTGTGATAATTTTTTCAGCATTCTTTGATGGATAACTCATTCAAAACAACAACATTTATTGACATTTTTTTTTGTAACAATTTAAAAATCTTTACTGTCACTTTTGATCAATTTAATGTGTCCTTGATGAATAAAACTTCTTTTGAATATCAGTGTAGATTCTCCCAGAAATAACTGTCTAGAACTATCAGAATATCTATATTATAAATTATCATTATAAATATCAGAACAGTTATTATTATTATTACTTTTTCTTGAATATTGATGTCTTATATTGTTTAAGGGTTTACATTACACTATATATTTTAATCTAAATCATTTACATCAAGAAATACTCTTCGAGATCAGTACCATTAATGAACCTTTCTTATGTTTCAGCTGTTTAGTCTGGTGAAGAGTTTGGTGGCAAATCGTTACAGAGATGTGCTGAGAGAGTTTGAAGAACTGGATGAGAAAAACACCAGACGTCTCACTCAGGAGGAGATGTACCAGTTACTTAAAAGGTGACGTACCACATATACAAAAGAAAAAAAAAGTTCCCTCATATTTGTTTTCTTCCATATTCCAAAGATTTTTTCTGGTCACAATGCATACTTGTCAGTATTTATCACTAGAGCATAATAGTAATGGTACCAGCCTATAAGAGCCAATGAATGCATGGAAATCAAATGAATAATTGATTTGTTTTCAGGCATAATGTCTTCGTTAGTTCTATGAGGACCTCAGTTTGATAGTCAGTACTTCAGAAGATTATCTGGGGGACATTTATATAGTTGTCTCCAACACACACACACACACACACACTATTGAAGATGTATTGGAATGTGGAATGCGTTCCTCCTCATCGTCTTTAACACCATGCCGAATCACTGAGTTTTTCTCCATGGTGTTCAGTCCTGGGTGTCTCCCAGAGTCAGCACTTGTGACACAAGCATTCCTTGTGTGTCTCACAAGACCCATGCAGTCCACCCGAGTCTCCCAGCCCTGGTTTTTACAGAGCTCTTGCACTCTTTTGTCTCCTAAGACAATGCCAATGGAAAGCAGGCCTTTTCTCTTGGCAAATGATGCCTTAATTGTGCAAGTTAACAACCTACTCTTTTTTTTCCCCATGAATAACGATGTGTTTGGTGTACGGAGCCTGAGAGAGCTGTTGGCACGGTGAAGTTCTGAGGCCATTGGTTTTCTATGGCCTACTGCATGCTTGTTTAGATGTTCCCATGCCTGCTTCACGTTCAGCTACACTGCTGTACTATCCTATGTATCTCTGTTGCTCCTCTAGTTAGAGCTATTGCAACCATTACTATTACTTTCACATATAGTTTTTTTTTTCTTACTTAAGCTCTAGCCCTTAGTATAAAACTACATGACTAAATTATGAAAAATGCACAATACTAAATTATTTACTACATAAATAAAATTTTATTTTGTCTGGCTGATGAATAACCCCAACAAAATTCCATAGACTTGCATTGAAGGACGAGCCTCAGTCGTATCTAGAGATTAGAATATTATAATGGTGTGGCTTTTTTAGAGGGCCAGAAAATAACATTCCAACAACCTTGCAACTACCTGGAAGATCCTAGCAACCAAATAGCCCTGGCAACTATCCAAAGCACCCTACATTTTGCATGGCCAGAAAGCACATTTTCATCAGTGTATTTTCACATTTTCAGAGCACATTTTCAAATATAAAGTGAATATTGTTTATTTAAAACTATTGTGTTGATGATTCATTAAAATACTTTTCTTTTTACTTTTACACGTGGGCTAATTATTATTTTCAAAAACTTTTTCAAACATATTGTTCAAGATAAAATGCTTTTTCCCAATATCATGAATGTTTGAATAATGAATTGTGAAGCCTTTGGGAATTATAACATTTGATTTTTTTTATTAATAAAAATAATTACGATAAATATATTTATAATGTTTATTTTTAAATATGTATTAATTTATACATATTTATTTTAAATATTAGTAATACTTATTTTTTTATTAATTTGAAATATTCCTGATATTTTTCAGAATTTTTTTGTTTTTTGCACATAAACTAAAGGATTTTTTTTTTTTTTTTTGCATTGACAATAACTTTTTGAAGTTTTGTTTGAACCATTTGATGAGATTTTTTTCTTTGACATCTCTAGACAATTTCACCAGCTACACATTTTTGAATGTATGCCCCACCAAACATATCAAAATGAATTAATAATCAAAAAATTGCATGAAATTATATGACATGTTGATCGTGGAAGAAGTGTATTCTTTGGCATTGTCCGTATTATTTGCCTTTTTGCATCATGTAATTGGTTTTAAGCGATTCAGTCTCTTAGGCTCTTGTACCTGTCATCTATTTTTATATCAACCCTCAACCCTTGTCTCTTTCTTTAACAACTTGTCTTTTCCCACATCTTTCTCTTTTCTTTCTTTCAGTCTGTACACACACACACACACACACTATTGAAGATGTATTGGAATGTGGAATGCGTTCCTCCTCATCGTCTTTAACACCATGCCGAATCACTGAGTTTTTCTCCATGGTGTTCAGTCCTGGGTGTCTCCCAGAGTCAGCACTTGTGACACAAGCATTCCTTGTGTGTCTCACAAGACCCATGCAGTCCACCCGAGTCTCCCAGCCCTGGTTTTTACAGAGCTCTTGCACTCTTTTGTCTCCTAAGACAATGCCAATGGAAAGCAGGCCTTTTCTCTTGGCAAATGATGCCTTAATTGTGCAAGTTAACAACCTACTCTTTTTTTTCCCCATGAATAACGATGTGTTTGGTGTACGGAGCCTGAGAGAGCTGTTGGCACGGTGAAGTTCTGAGGCCATTGGTTTTCTATGGCCTACTGCATGCTTGTTTAGATGTTCCCATGCCTGCTTCACGTTCAGCTACACTGCTGTACTATCCTATGTATCTCTGTTGCTCCTCTAGTTAGAGCTATTGCAACCATTACTATTACTTTCACATATAGTTTTTTTTTTCTTACTTAAGCTCTAGCCCTTAGTATAAAACTACATGACTAAATTATGAAAAATGCACAATACTAAATTATTTACTACATAAATAAAATGTTATTTTGTCTGGCTGATGAATAACCCCAACAAAATTCCATAGACTTGCATTGAAGGACGAGCCTCAGTCGTATCTAGAGATTAGAATATTATAATGGTGTGGCTTTTTTAGAGGGCCAGAAAATAACATTCCAACAACCTTGCAACTACCTGGAAGATCCTAGCAACCAAATAGCCCTGGCAACTATCCAAAGCACCCTACATTTTGCATGGCCAGAAAGCACATTTTCATCAGTGTATTTTCACATTTTCAGAGCACATTTTCAAATATAAAGTGAATATTGTTTATTTAAAACTATTGTGTTGATGATTCATTAAAATACTTTTCTTTTTACTTTTACACGTGGGCTAATTATTATTTTCAAAAACTTTTTCAAACATATTGTTCAAGATAAAATGCTTTTTCCCAATATCATGAATGTTTGAATAATGAATTGTGAAGCCTTTGGGAATTATAACATTTGATTTTTTTTATTAATAAAAATAATTACGATAAATATATTTATAATGTTTATTTTTAAATATGTATTAATTTATACATATTTATTTTAAATATTAGTAATACTTATTTTTTTATTAATTTGAAATATTCCTGATATTTTTCAGAATTTTTTTGTTTTTTGCACATAAACTAAAGGATTTTTTTTTTTTTTTTTGCATGACAATAACTTTTTGAAGTTTTGTTTGAACCATTTGATGAGATTTTTTTCTTTGACATCTCTAGACAATTTCACCAGCTACACATTTTTGAATGTATGCCCCACCAAACATATCAAAATGAATTAATAATCAAAAAATTGCATGAAATTATATGACATGTTGATCGTGGAAGAAGTGTATTCTTTGGCATTGTCCGTATTATTTGCCTTTTTGCATCATGTAATTGGTTTTAAGCGATTCAGTCTCTTAGGCTCTTGTACCTGTCATCTATTTTTATATCAACCCTCAACCCTTGTCTCTTTCTTTAACAACTTGTCTTTTCCCACATCTTTCTCTTTTCTTTCTTTCAGTCTGTGAACTACACACTTTGTTGTGGTGACCCGAGTTAAGAGTCCTGAACTCTTCTGAACTGTTCACCCCATGTGAGAAACTCCTCCATTTCTATAAATTATTTATCTATTTGTTTACTCTCGTCCCTCCCCTCCCTGTGCTGTTTTTGCAGCTCTTCCTTTGACCCTTTTGTGATTTCTCTCCCACCCTTTTTTCATTCTTTTTCTACATCACCCTCTTTTATCTCTCTATTCATTTTTTGGCTGGAATATGGCGGCAGGCCTAAAAGGAGTCGTGGTCTGAATGGGGGGCATCGCGAGTGGATTTGCATAATCTGTGGCGTGGCACTGGTGCACAGACACCGAGAGAGATGGTGCCAACCAGTCCAAGGTGAACTGAACTCTCCTCGCCAGCTCAGAGATTAGTGACACTAACAGGCTTTACAGCAGCCGAGTTCACAGAGGGTTTGGCTGACATATCAGTGCCAACTTCTCTGGCTCCCACAGTGAACGCTGTGTATGTGTGCGTGTGTGTCTGGTGAGAAACTGTTGCTTCTTTGATCGACTCGTACAAGGCAGTGACAAGCACATACGTGTTTGTTCACACGTACTGTATATATGCACACATACTCAACGCAAGGCCCAAACTGAACTGAAGTCTTTTAGTCTTCTAGATTCAAAGTTTATGGAGCAACTTAAGAATTATGATTTTGTTCATTTATTTAATGTCAAAGTGGTTTCAAAATTTCCACCAAATATGATGATCAACCACCTCTAAGTCAGACTTGAATAATGCAAACTGTTCAAGAGAGATAATTGTGACTTTTCTGGTTTTAGCTCATTTTAAACCAAGCAGCTTTCTGTTGGTCATTGTGGAGAATTTGTGTGACTAGCCTGAACCAGTTGCGAAATAAGCACAAAGTTCCAGATTGCATGGATTCCTATAGAAATGACTGGATTTCGCCCACAAATATTTGCTGAACAAATGGTAAATGTGACCACACCATTACTCTGAAAATTCCTAAAACAATTAAATATATAATGTAATTTAATTAATGCAATTAAAAGTACACAAAGGTCAATGTTACATTCATAACACTGTATAATTATAACTTTATATGTCACTGAATGAAAAAGCTTAATATTATATTGAATATTTACTAATATTAGCCAATACATCAAATATTCTTAAACACTAGACACATCATCAGATTGTTTAATAATGACGTCAGACAAACAAAATGACAACTTTAAGCCCCAAAGAGATACTGTTTAAACCAAATCAGCATATTAGAATTATTTTTGAAGGACTATGTAACTCTAAAAACTGGAGTAATGATGCTGAAAATCCAGCTTTGCATCACAGAAAAGTTATTTAAAAATATTTTGCAATATTACTGTTTTTTAACTGTATTTTTGATCAAATAAACGCAGTCTTGATAAGCATAAGATATTTTTGACCCCAAACTTTTGAAAGGTTTTGTATATAGAATTATATATATATATATATATATATATATAGTATACAGTTAAATAAATAAAACATAACCTAACCTAATAAATATAACATTTTAACATGCTGCAGGGTTGCATGATACAGACGTGTTTGTTTGCTGTCAAATCTCCTGTGTTTTCTCACAGTACTGTCTTTTCTTTAGGCGTGACATTGTGTTGTGTGACAGTGTGAGAGAAAATGTTGCTTCTATACTGTCGGTTGCCAAGTTTTAGCTTTAATACTGCTCAAATAAATAGGGTGAGGGGGTCTTTGGGGTGTGAAGGGGTTTAAAGGATACAGTGTTCACATTCTTCTAAGAATTTGAGGTGTATTCTTCATGTAGAGTACTCATGAATCCCACTATTCTCTCCCTTTCCCTCCTCCCATCATTTATTCCTCTCTCTGTTTGTCATTCTTCCTCTCGCCCGGCTCAGGTTAGAGCTCCATCCTGAGGTAACTCGTGGAGAAGTCCGGAGGTTGTGGTCCTCTTTGTTCACTCAGCAGGATGGAACTGTGGACTTTCAACAGTTTATACGTCACTTTGGCCCGTCGCCCAAATCCTGCTGTTACCCCAATGCCAAGCACAATCCCCCCAAACGTGGAGACAATGACTTCATGCGCCTCTCCAAAACACTCAACTGCGTCTCAGATATACTCGTGGATGCTCTACGGGCCAAGGTGTGGGTGTAAAAATACCTCTGCGATGGTGTAGAGTTCTTTGCGTGAAAAGAGTTGAGATATGATTGTTATTTAAACAGTTTTCTGAACCTCTTTCTCTCTCCCTCTCAACAGGTGGAGTTGTCTGTTTCTGAGCTCTGGACTGAGTTCTCTGAAATGGATTTTTCTGGAACAGGTTTTGTTAGCAGTGATGAATTTAAAGAGATCCTTATGAGTCTCTGTGTTCATCTCAGCCAGTATGAGTGTGATCTACTGGCCAGGAAGTTTGACATCAACCATGATGGCAGGTAGATATATTTACATTATGGAGAACCAACCCTGCAGTAAACAGATATCTGTCTATCTATCTATCTATCTATCTATCTATCTATCTATCCATCCATCCATCCATCCATCCATCCATCCCGTTTGAAGTTCAAGACCCTTCTGCAGCTTTACATTTTGTATAATGCATAATAAGGTCTACTGACCAGGTCCAAAACCAGCAATGTTTTATCCATTTGAAGTAAACTGACATGAACAACGGTGAAAGAATGTGATGATATTATTGGTCATATTGATAGTTATTAATGACTTAGTATCAAGTTGTGTTTGTGATTAATGACTTTTTCTGAATTTGGATCAAGCATATCAAACCATAGATTTATAATACATTTTATAGAGAATTCACATTCATCTGTATGATGAGACATAACTGAGTATTTCATGTCCTCATGGAATTTGTCATAATTATTTTCTTCTTCTCTGAACAGCGTATCCTACATGGAATTCCTCAAGCCTTTTCTATCCCAGAGTCAAATATGGAAGCATGGATCCAATATGGCAGCTGCTCTGCAGACTCCCAGAGACCCTAAAGAAATTTCCACCCTGGAAACATTAAGTCGCAGGATCAAGAAAAAGGTGATGCGTTGTTTATAGGTGACGATCTGTGTGAATACATGTATGAATGTTTATTTTCCTCATGTGTCGGTGTTGTAGCTCCAGCGTAAGGCTAGGGCTCTTAGCAAGGCCTGTGCCCGGCTGGATGGCTCCAGCACTGGGCTTCTGTCTGCAGCTGAGCTGGGTGCTGTGCTACAGCTGTTTGGAGTGTGTCAGAGCCAAGAAGAGCTGAGGAGTGTGTTCTCTACCCTTCACACACACCCGTCTGGACTCCTAGACTACCGCCCGCTCCTAATGGACAAACACGGGACATCCAGTCACCAGCAGGCCAAACACCAGCTCAGCCAAAGGAGTCAATAGGTCAGAGGTTTCAAACAAATGATGGCTACACTGGCTTAGTAAATTTGTAAGTTAATGTTTCAACTAAACATATTAACCCTATTGGCTTCATGCAGAAATAAAGATGCACAATCAATATTCAAGTTATAATCATGACATAAATGTTAGTATTGTATTGCTTTATATTAGATTTGGTTAGATTCCATGCCTTGGATTTCATTGCTTTACAGTTCAGTGTGTTCAAAGCAGTGCATAATAAAATTGAGTCAAATAAAAAGAGTTTGTCATCTGATTTTAATGTAAATTGATTTACATTGTAATAACTCTAAATTGAATTTGCATTCAGACTCTTAGATGTGAAATACTTTTGTGACATGCTACATCTATAATACATCTAAAACATTTTAAACAACATCTTGCTGATTTTCATGATTATTTTGCATATTATTTGTACTATGCAAACTCATTTGTCTCAATGCAGGACTGCTTAAAATGAACTATAGTGAATCCAAAAATGCTGAAAAAGAAAATGACACAAATTCTGAAATATTTTATAACCATTTTTGCAGCAAAACTATTTAAACTGAGTCTGATGCTGATTTTTTTTTATTCTTTGAAAAAATAGATGTTAAAATAGTTGGATAGATGAATGAAACCAAGATGAGTATTTCTAGATTACGAATATAAAAATGACCTTGTTTCTGAAGAAACAGTGATAGATCACTGCAGTACAATATTTCATATTGTTGAATGAGATCTTTTGAGATTTTAAAATCTTGTCAAGCATATTTTTTTAAATTCATAGGTCTGAGTAGGCTTTCAGGCTGATGTCCTCCTCTTATGTAATTTGTAAAAGTGTCCATCATACTGAGTGAACATGGGAACATGAAACACCACACCACCATAACAGTGTTTCATGTGCTTCCCTGCGGTGTCAGATGTGTTTAGTTTAGAAAAGACCTGCAGTTTTCTTAACAAAACCGCTTGCGTATAAATAAAACTTCAGATGCGAAGAAACTTTCTTGGCTGCTTTCTTTGGCATTTTAAGATATTTTACATGACAATAGAATAAAACCCTGAGCCATTTTAGCTCTGCTTCATTTGTTTTGATTCATACTGTGTGATGAAGCTAAAGAACTCTAATTTTACCAGCTTTTCTCCCTCCGCTTAACACAGTGTTCCCTCTGCGGATTTAAACTAATATTGGCTTGTTGGTCACTCAGTGCTCTTTCATCGCTTTCGTCTTTCATGGCATTATCGTTTTTCCCATCTGCATGCCCTCTTTGTCTTCTGACCGTCTTCTCTCCTCTTTTCCGCACCAACGTTTTGAACACCGTTTGGCAAACAGCTTTGTGTTATCCACCCAATCATCCGTTCATCCATCCATCTATCTGTCTGTTCATCCATCAATTACTCGCTCTGACAGTTGGATGACAGACACCTGTGCTTTTCTTCCAAAAAGTGACAATGTAGGTGTTTGTGTTGTATATACACAAAGACAGAACCTAGTTTTCACTTTAGACATGAGAGAGTTTTGATGCATCGTTGATCCTTTTTTAATAATACTTTTGAGGATGCATTAAATTGATCAAAAGTGACAGTTAAGACACTTTATAATGTTAGAAAATATTTTCAACATCATAGTTTCACAAATAGTCCTAAAAGAAAAATATGGTTCCCTTTCATGGGAACTTCGAACTGCGTCCTCTAGGGGGCGCTATGGGGAACGCCTCGTCGTGACCCGTGTCTGAAGCATACATTGAAAAAACACCAACTCGTTGGCCGGCGACAGCCATGACGTCACTACCGGTGCGACTAAAGTATAAATAGGCGCCGGGAGCATCACATCATTCTCTTCTTCGTCTTCATTGACTGTTTTGTTTGAAGCGTGCATTTCCAAGGAAAAAGTAAGAGCTATCTCTATTTATTATGGCGAGCACTAGCAGAGCATTTAGAAGGTGTGTGCATCTGTGTCATCTCTATTTGACATCAGATGACACACACGATCTATGTGTTGTTTGTTTGGGCAAAGAGCACGCACGCGATGCCTCCGAGGGGGCAATCGGCGTGCACTGCGAGCGTTTTTTCCAAGGGGAAAAAGCTCCGCTGTTCTAGAGGACGCAGTGTCTCGTTCCCTACTCAGGGAACCATGGTTACACAAGTAAGCTGAGACGTTTCCATAAAAGTATTAAGCAGCCTAACTGTTTTCAACAAGAAATGTTTCTTGAGCAGCAAATCAGCATATTAGAATGATTTCTGAAGGATCATGTGACACTGAAGACTCTAGTAATGATGCTGAAAATTCAGCTTTACCATAACAGGAATAAATTACATTTTAAATAGGAAACACATGTTTGACATTGTAATAATATTTTACAATAATATGTATATTTTGATCAAATAAATGCAGCTTTGGTGAGCATAAGAGACTTCTTAAAAATAAATTTAAAAACCTTTTAAAAATATGATATAATATGCATTTCAGTGTGTGGTTGTGTCCTGCATCCCGGTCTCATGCCTGAATTCTGGCCCTCTGTTTAGGAGCTTTGATTTCTTGGGGCTGATTATTTTTCTTCAGGTCCACTCAAGGATGAAGCCCAAGGAACCCAAGATTGTCTTCCTTTCAGCTCCATCACAATGGAGCAACCCCCGCCAAAGTACCACAACCTCTCCCGCCTTCTCTGGAATCCCTCTCCCTCTCACTCCCTTTCTCTTTCCTTGGTGCTTTCTTGGAAGCTGGTGCCATACAACTTACTTAAAGGCGATGGGATGAATTCAGGCTTTGAGAAGGAGGGGTCCCAGGTCCCCTATCTGGACAGAATCACACCTGTTTTGTACCCATCGTGATATTCTAGGACAGTGTGTCCCTTTAGTGATACATCAACGCTCTTTATCTGTCTCTCTCTAAGGTGTCCCCTTAGGAGATCTGAGTGATATTGGTTTCTGGTATTATTTGTGGTGTCAAAAGCATGTGGGACGAGGGTGGAGAGGGGCGTGGCTCTCTTCTTCTATGCCATTGTAGAGGCTAAAGAGAGTAAACCCTCTACAGTTAAAGAGGGAGGGACACAAGTGCCAACATCTCAGAAACAAGCAGCATCATGGCTGACTGGAACCTGGTAAAATGATATGCAAGAGTTATTTTATTTTCCACCATGGTGGCCGTCTCTCCCCTAAGATAATCCTGAGCATAGTGAACAACTGTCTGTCTGATTTGCTTAAGTCAAGTATGGAAATGACACATATTGTTCAGACTGATTCACATATTACATATATAACGGCATAATACGGCCTTAGCATATATCGCTGTGCATTATTTACAGTCAATATTCTTGTACTTTCACAATGCTTCACTATGATCTTTTCTCGGAACATAAGTTGAACTACTGAGCTAGATGATGTCACTCCCTTAAATATGATGTAAGAAAAATAAAAACATTATTTTAAAAAGGGACGATGTCAGCATAAAGAACACGGAGGGACAAATATTACTTGTCTCAGAAAATGCAAAAAAAAAACATTTTAGAAAAGAAAAAAAAAACGACTTACATTGCCATTCAAAGGTTTGGGGTCAGTATTTTTATTTTTACTTTTTATTTTTAGTTTGTGTGTTTGTTTATTTATTTGAGAAATTCATGCTTTATAATGCCTTCGCAATGTTACAAAATATTTCTATTTCAAATAAATTTCCCCACAAGTTTCCAAAAAAAAAAATTCAATGGCAAAACTGTTTTCAACAAGACTGCAATGGCTGCTGAAAATTCAGCTTCGCCTGCACAGAAATAAATGACATGTTAAAATATATTAAAATAAAATGTTATGTTCAATTGATAAGTAAATAAATAAATAAATATTGTTTTTAATGCGTGGTCTACATAACCCAATAAAGTGTAATGGTAATGAACAGGGTCATTTAAAATGGTCAAAAAATATATAATAATAATAATAATAATTTTTAATAAAATTGTGAGAAGTTGTATGTGTGTGTATGAGAGAGAGGGGGAAATATATCTCGAGAGTAGGTTTGTGAACCCTTTTGGATTTCTGCATTGCTTATTCATGTTCATACACCTTCATCTTGTTCATATTCATACACCTTCATCTAACTCAGTCACAGACAAACATAATCTGCCTTATAAACTAGTAACACACAAACGGTTGTACTTTTCACACTTTTCACTGCTGAAGACAGTGAGAATTCATTCAAAGTTCTAGCTGGAGAATGTAAAGTCAAGCTCTCTTTTACAACTTCTCCAAAAGCTATAATTGGAGTCAATTAAAGAGATTAAATAAAAGCACACAAAGCCTGGTTACTGACAAATCTGTTCTTCTCAAGAAAGATGGGTTAGTGTGAACCATGCTTCAATCCCGAAAACTGTCATAAGACCTTAAAAAATGACAGACGCACAAAGCTGGGAAAGGCTAAGAAAGCATGGCTAAAGACCTGGGTCATGAACCCACAAAATGATACTCTGTCTACAATACAGATAATTATGGACTGTTGCTACTCTCCCTAGCAGCGAGCATCCTGCAAAGCTCAGAAAAAATATTTGGGGCAAAAAAAAGTGCTTTGCTTAGAGTAAAAAGAGCACTGCATGCATGGAAGGAGCATCATGGTGCTTGTTTGTGTGTTATTAGTCTAGTCAAATTGTATTTGTCTATGATGGTGACTTGAATTAGGATCAGACCACATTTTATGAGTAAGCAATGCAGAAATGCATATATTTTTAAAGGGTTCACAAACGTTTTATTGCAACTGTAGCCTAAATGAACATTGCCTCTGTTAAAACCTCTCACATCCATCAGACTCCCTCCCTATAGAATACTTATTATTTACCAGTTTGATTTGTTATTTGCATCCTATTTAAATATAGGTGGAAGAGACACTGGGATAGGATGGGGGGCTGGATTTATGTCCAAATGGATCCCCCTAAAAAAGAGGCTTATTGTCAATCAAGGGGTTTCAGACCAGCAGACCATTACGCTAAGGGTTAATCTCAAGAGACAAAACAGTCTAGATAGAAAGACAAATTCAGCCATGGTATCTTCATAAGAATTTGTGCACGTCACTGAAATGAGGAATTCAGTGACTCTATGATTTCATTTGATATTGTGGATTGTTGTGCATTAAAATACTTATGGAAGAATATAAAAAGGTTATATTTATTTTTAATTTTATGTGAAACAGACATTTAATGACATTATTTTACTCTCTCTAAATATCCAGTGTGCCACTGTACAAATTTTACTTATTTATTAATTTATTTATTTTTTAGTAGTAGTTTTGGCTGAATATTAGGCCTATATGTTATTGTAGTGGTTTAATGATTACTTTTTCGGGTTTTCCCCCAATTTTCTTTTTCTAACTTATAATGCATATTGAACTATAGTGGACGCATAACAGTTCTCCACAGCTATTCGCTTTCATATACAGTTCAAAATACCAGAATAAATGAAAATTACCTTGTTTTCTTATATTACCATGTTACGTTATTTGTAGAGATTTGACATTTGCAATTTGACATGTTAAGAGAACTTGATTCATAAAAACCATCCGAGTGTCTACTTCATTGCTCATACCCATTATTGTTTTGCCTATAATTTTCTAATTTTAGTTTAATCTTTAAAAAGAACCCCTAGGTTTACAGTACTATTGATGTTCTCTGGATATTAGTGGATTCAGTAGCTGATTTTAAAATGACTGATATCTTTATCCCAATGAGAGGAACACGCTATGTGGCCTATACCAACTAAGGGGGAAGTCGTGGCCTAATGGTTAGAGAGTCGGACTCGTAACCCAAAGGTTGTGGGTTCGAGTCTCGTACCGGCAGGGATTGTAGGTGGGGGGAGTGAATGTACAGCGCTCTCTCCCACCTTCAATACCACGACTGAGGTGCCCTGAGTCTGCACCGAACCCCTAACTGCTCCCCGGGCGCTGCAGCATGGCTGCCCACTGCTCCGGGTGTGTGTTCACTAAGTTTGTTAACATCTGTATTCTGATTTGTTGATGTTAATGAATGTTAAGTGGTTTCTTGGTATTTCCTACAAACCTTTTTCTCTCCCGCGCGGGAAGTCTGCGGAGTGGAGTGCGCGCAGATACTGCACCGTCATTTCCAGGATTTCTGCTTTCTCGAGTTTCCCAGAGTTCTGTTTTAATACACAAAGTCTGTCAGTCATCGTATAGGCCTATATTAACAATTTAGGCAGACGTGAGCACTTAGAGCGCTTAAACTCATTCAGCGTTTCAGCTGCGCACCTGTTTAGCCAATGCCATAGGAACTGTCTTTCCCAGCTCGTTTAGACATGCACCGAACCCCTAACTGCTCCCCGGGCGCTGCAGCATGGCTGCCCACTGCTCCGGGTGTGTGTTCACTGCTGTGTGTGTGCACTAAGGATGGGTTAAATGCAGAGCACTAATTCCTAGTATGGGTCACCATACTTGGCCACATGTCACTAAAGGACTTCCAACATCGTGCCAAAAGACACAGTCTTATTCAAACATCATTTATTTCCTGATATATCTAAAACATGTACACATATAAAATGTACACATATATAAATTAAGCACATTTGCAGACGTATTTACAGAGCAGCGTGTTGTGCATTGTGTAAGCTGAAGGCATTGGGGTGTGAGTGCCCGATGAAGTTCATGTAATGATGATCGAGTCCCTGAACCGGTGATAAGTATCCGCTGTGCTGAGACATCGCTGGATACGCGAGCGTGGGGTTCCGCGCCGAGTGGTGCCAGGGAAAGTGTCCGGGAGGGCTCTGCTGAAACATTGACTCGGTTGGACTTGGACTCTGGTACTCCAGCTGGCACAGAAGGTCCGTAGGGTCTGGTGAGATGGTGCCCAACGAGCCAAACACGGGCTCGGTAACGACTTTGGACTGCAGGAACGCGAGGATGCGTGCGTATTTGGTGTCTTTGGTCTCCATTCGCTCCACGGTGGTCAGGTAGTGAACGAGGTTCTTCATGCACTCGCGATAGCCGAAGTGAAAGTAATTTGCAAACTCTGTCAGCAGTTCTCCTGTGAAAACAAAGAACGTTGTTAGAAATCAGCAGGGAAGAAAGGGCTAGATTTGATGGTTTAAAAGCGGAATCGTTTTACATTTGGGAGACCTTTTGGAGACGGAGTCCCCCCGTTTGTTCGCGGCGTTTCTCACACGACTTGGTGACACGTCCATCTTTCATGGGCTACGGCCGGGTTTTTGTTTACATTCTCTAGTTTCGTTAGGGGCCTCGGCAGGTGTGGGGACCCGGCCTGGCACACGAGCGGCCCCTCCGTCCATGTTAGAGACTCCAGCCGTCTTTGGCACACGAGGGTTACCCACCGCTGGATTCCCTTCAGAGGGGCTCAATTTGTATCCTATTATCCTATAAGAAAATGTCTATTGAGCGGAATGAATAGTTTCATTGGCCTAAATTTTAATAATGCAGTGCAAGAAAAGAAAAGGAGAAATAAAGAAGAATGCAGCTGGTCCTGACGCGCATTATTCTCCGTCACCTGCGCCTGGAGACCTCTATTCATTTGCCTAATTTCGGTCAACTTAACAAACTTTGGGAGAAATTATTCTGGTATTGTTGTGAAGGGTGAAGCTTTCTGATCGAATTAACAGCATGTTTTGATCCGGTAAATGTCATTAGAAAGAAAGAAACAATCGCGTATAGAGGGGTCTGGGTAGCGCGCCAAGTGGCGACGCCAAAGCGCAATTCATGCAATAGGGGACTTTTGTACCCCCACATTGCTCAAGTTTGTGCCCAACAAAGGGCATTATTTTATACTTGAATACATTTCATACAATAATTGGCTGTTTTCATCAAACATATTTTCACAGCAAGGTTAACAACAGGTTTATTGTGTTCTCCCAGGCTCCCAGCCTCGGACTTCATGCGCCAAAACGCCTGGATCTTATGCTTTTTTTTCACTGGGAACGTTTTAATCCTGACGGTTGGCTATGCTTTAAAGTGCGAGATCGTGTTGCATCGTGGAGGGAAAAATCAAAGATGTGTGGATTTTTTTTTTCTTTTAAAGAATTCAAGCCCTTTGGATATCCAAAGCAACTGAGACTTTTTACACAGCGCGCAAAAGAAAAGCACCGGTGAAACAGACTAAAGCATAAAATCCCATTATTTATTGTTGAATTTACCACAAGATTTTATGCAAACGCTCTTTGGAGCCGACACAACAAACCTTTTTAACTTGCTTTCGGATTCTTAAGTTCTGTAATGTGACTATTTATGATCTGTTTTTTTTTTTTGTAAACGTGTGTTGTGCTTTGAAGAAGAGTAATACGTCAACAGAATTTTCTCCTATCACAGCGTAATTTAATTGCCCAACATTACACCAAACAACCCAATAAAAAAAGATTACTGTATTTTAACATCTTAAAAATTAGCTGTTGTTGCATTCATGTTTTTATTTATTTTTTTTTTGTGGAAGAAAGATTTAAAGAGCAAAAAGGAAGCTGGAAAACGTGAACCAAAGCATCATTGTGCAACAAGTTCATCCCATATTTAGTGTTGATAACGATACGTTATAAAAAAAGACCAAACACAATTGTATTTCTCAAGCGCCTGATTTTTAATGTTCTAACACATTCCTGATACATATTCTAACGAATATAACTTTGCGTAAACCATTCACATAAAAATGTATTTATTTGTCAGTATAGATTATACTATTATAAAATATATTATAACATAAAATTTATATTTGTATTTTTTTTATTTTCTTAAAATATAAATTGTAAAATAAAAGGTAAAAAAAAGGGAGGAAAAAAAAGTTCGGCAAAAGACGGGATCGAACGTTGGAGAGCGGAATTACTGCCAACAAGGCGGGCTATTTGCACTAAGTGTAAATAGACACCCCGTATTTTTTATTCCCTAGTAAGGGCAATTCATACAATACATTTAAACTGAGCTACTTTAATACCATCTCCGAACTTTCTACCACGACTCTGCTGTTCTTCGGCTGGTTCTTCCCTGTATAAGTTGATTGACAGATGTCTCGTCCAGTCAGCTGTGAATAATCCCAAACCAATGGTGCTGTCTCAAACTATACCTACCTTTTCCGGTTTGTCTGATTTGTCGTTGTGTTTTCTGACTTGTTCATTTGTTTTCGGATTTGTCATTGTGTTTTCTGACTTGTTATAATGTTTTCTGAATTGTTGTTGTGTTTTCTGAATTGTTATTTTGTTTTTTAGACTTGCATTTGCGTTTGTAATTTGTTATTTTGTTTTCAGAATTGTGATTTGTTTTGCACTTCTCTGCCACCGTACTTTTGCCTAACGTTAACGTTCTGTATTAGCCTACTAAATCGAAAGCGCCATCGTGTGGAGATTTCAACAAAACTTACACGTCGACTTATAACAGAAGTCTCAAAAATACTTTGACATTTGAATCGAGTCTATGAAAAATGTGTGTTAATTTATTACTGTTTATTGGTATGACTATTTGGTTCAGACAAAAGTTTCAACATTTATTAATTAATTCGTTTTATTAGTTATTTTAGGTACAAAAATAGTTTTGGTGCTGCAATTCCTCAGCAAGTACCCTATATACTATATATATTTGTCATTTAGTATGTTGCGCACATTTGCGAGATTTGAAATTCCTACGTTGATGGGAAAAAAATGTTGATCCTCCAGACGATGTGTTGTCATGCGAGAGGCGGTGACCCGTGGTGACCCCAGGCCAGAAACGCACACAATCCTTTAGCTTCGCGCGCCACCGTGAGTCTCCTCTGCATCACTTCACACGAGACATTCAGCATTGTTCGTGCATTACAATAGAGCATCCTTAATATACAAAAAAAAAAAAAAAAAAAATCGTCCGAAATCAAATATTAATCTATTGCTCACTGAATACATTTAAAAGGGTGAAACATAGCTTTCCTTACTTCTTGTTTTTCCCCTAATAAATGTATCTTAAAAATGAACACTGATTTCATAGCGCAGTATTGCTCACCAGAGGGAGACATATTATCATGTAGAAGTAAACTAAACGCTTGTTGAAAGAAAGAAATAATTTTTAATTAGCGTTTTTGTTTCACTTCTCAGATCTCAATTCATATTTCATCCTGCATCACCACACCAAGCACCCAGTTTAAAGTTTAGCCGTGACGATTATTTATTTGACCATGAAATGAAATGCATAAATTGAAATATAATGTATAAAGTTGGTTGAAATATATAACTCAAAAAAGTTGTTATTAAATATTTACAAATATAGATTATACGATTGTCGACAGAAAAGGCGTAATTATTGATGTAGGTACACACTAATAGAGAGTTAAAAATAAACTTTTGTCTTCTTCATATTATTGTAACTCATATTTATTAGGATACGTCACCTCATTCTGCACAGAAAGAACATAGTCGTGGCTTCAGCTTGTGTCATTAGTGAACATTGCAGTTTATTTATCAACATCACAATAGTGCGTATGCACATTTACCTGAAAAAATGACCAATTGAACTTATTATTTCAAGTCATACGCGTAAAGATATGAGACAGGTGTTCTGATTGGTCGCGCGCCCAGTTTCGTATCTGAAGACTGCGCGCAGAGCCATACGCGCCTCCAAATAACAGCTGTGGGGACGCTACATTCACACCATTCAGGTCTGTGCAATTCTGCCTTAATCTTGGCTGGATTAATAATACTATTTATATGGATTGAACTGAATAACGCTTAAAAACATCCAAACCATGCACATTAATACATAGGGCCTATATCATGGAGAAAAGCGATCAAATGCAAATTGTTGCATCAGTGCATCTGCTCAGCTTCATGCATGCTCAGTTTTAACATTAAATGCAGTGATGATGCCGCGTTTGGGGATGTTTTAATGCAGCGAGGTCTGCTTTTAGAAGCAGAGTGATGGAGGGAATTAAGTCTGACTCATTTGGCTGAATCGGTTATTTTGAACAGTTCGTTTCGACCATAAACTGAAATGCTCTTAACCAGTTCAAAACACGATCATTTTCACAGCGTAAATACGTCCTCAAGTGGTTTCTGACATGCCATCGCTGCATGCAAATAAACAATAGGCACATGATGGTTTTTATTACTTTTCTCTAACAAACACTAAGATTACTGTAAACAATATATAAATAATAAACGATATTTAAAGCTGCTCTGGTTCGTTTGTGCTTCTCATAAAATTCCAATACGCTTTATTTGTGTAGGCTGCTTTCTGATATTAAAGGGGTCATATGATGTTACTAAAAAGAACATTATTTTGTGTATTTGGTGTAATGAAATGTGTTTATGCGGTTTAAGGTTAAAAAAACATTATTTTCAACATACTGTACATTATTGTTTCTCCTCTATGCCCCGCCTTTCTGAAACGCGTTGATTTTTACAAAGCTCATCGATCTGAAAAGCAAGGTGTGCTGTGATTGGCCAGCTATCCAGTGCGTTATGATTGGCCGAATACCTCAAGCGTGTGACGGAAATGTCACGCCCCTACCATACTATGATGCCCTCAGGCCAGAGCAATGATTCAAAAACATGAAAACCCATTATAAACAAGGCATTCGTTGCATCCAGTGGGGACATAATTATGGATTATAATGACTTATATTGTCTTTTTACACGTTGCGTTGCATCGCGCCGCGTAAACATAAAACCATGTCTGCATTTGTGATCAGAGAAATGACAAACTACAAGTGCTA
>NW_015547662.1:2057497-2062539 GCF_001515605.1 Sinocyclocheilus anshuiensis | reverse complement strand
ATGCACCAAGAGCTTGTAACACTCCAAAGAGAAAGGAAAAATTGAAATCGCATCATATGACCCCTTTAAGCTATTAAAAGTAACTTGTCCATCAGTCAAAATTCTCGCTTCACTCCAAATTCTTCTACCATCAGCTCAGGCATCGGTTAGTTAACTACTTCATTTTTTGTTGTTGTTGTAAACGAAGTGATCGGTTAGCTTGAGAACCACTCGGACCGATTCAGTCCGATTTGTGATCGAATCGCTCATGAACTTTGTGTACCGGTTCAACCGACTCATTAAAAAGATCCAACTCAAAAGAACAAATCAATCACGAGTCGGACATCGCAAGCATGAATGAGCGGCGAGCGCAGGAAAGAGCGCTTCCACATTTTGCGTATTTAGCACAACATTAGAGAATGTTAAAACGTTCTCCCAGTATGTGTTATCCCAACACGCATTTGCTTCGTACTCCTCGATGTGTCAGTGTTCTGTCCTCACTAGACGTGTAACTTCTCTATCCAGCTAGACAGAAACACTGAGGCAGTTCCTTCGACAAGAATGGGGGTCCGGTGAACCAGTATGTTTGTGGCAGTAAAAGTGCTGCTATTGGGCGAGTAGCAATGTCTGCTGCGTTGTTTTCTGATGAGACATGATGCCATTGTGTTGGTACTGAAGATTTTCTGATTCTACAGACTCTGTTCGATACATAGACGTAAAATCTTCTTCACGTGTTGTAGATGTAACCTAGTACAATCTTACTATCCGTGTAGTACTTTACAGCATGAAGCTCTAGGTCGATTTCTTGGCATATAAGCTCTGCCATTTCTGCAGCAAGGACAGCGGCGCATAGCTCCAGTCGTGGAATTGTGTGAGCTGGTTTTGGTGCCAGTTTGGCTTTGCCCATAACAAATCCGGTGAGGTGCTGTCTCTGCTCATTGACAACTCGCAAGTAGGCAACAGCTGCAATTGCTGTGGATGAGGCATCACTGAAGACACACAGCTCTCTGTGTTGTGTTGAGGAAAGAGACAATGGTACGTACGGTCTGGGAATGTGTAGGTGCTCTAACTCGAGAAGAGAGTCTCTCCATACAGACCATAGTCTTTCTTTGGCTGGCGATAGGGGGTCGTCCCAGTCACATGGTTCGGAGGTTAGTTCTCTTATGAGTGCTTTTCCATGTACAGTTATAGGCGCAACAAAACCTAAGGGGTCGTACAAACTATTAACAGTGGATAGCATCCGGCTCGCGGTTAATCGTTACATCCCTAGCATTTAGTCTTTTAAGTGTATTTTTCTTATTTTGCAAATTATCTGCCAATGGGGTAAGAAAAAGAATCTTGTTTCCATTTGGATTAATATTATTGTTCTTGTTTTAAGTAAAATATCGCTAATGCTTTAAAAAGGGGGAGGAGACTGAAATAAACTTTAATGAAGAAAACCTGCTCCCGACCAGGGGTGCGTTTCCCAAAAGCACCGTTAGCTAACTTTGGTTGTTAGTTTCATTGAACTCTATTGGTAATGACAGAACTTGCGACCATAGTTGCTTTTGGGAAACGCATCCTGGTTCACAGAATAAGTTACCAGTTACAGTTTTTTTTAATGAGTAACAGCACTAGTTAGTTCCACAAATCATTTAGTGCGGTAATTTGTTCTTCTCCTTGTCCTCCTACTTCTTGTCAGTTAATGTATGTGTTGATTTTGCAGCAGGGTCGCTGTCAGCCATTTGTCTTTGTCTCTCTTCTTTCTTTAAAACCCAAACAAATCATTTTCTGTTCCGGACTGAATTGGGTCAATGCCTCAGAGACATAGACAGACATTAAGTCAGATATTTGTGTAAGGCACAGAGGCAGTTATGCTAGTAAAAAAATAGATGTTCTTATCAGTAGCTCAGCCTAACTAGATCAGTGTGCTTTAGCTGTCTTTCCTTCAGGGAGCCCACGAATAGTTTAACAGCTGCTATGATGCCTTGACAAACTATGGAGATATTTGACAAGATATGTTTTACCACAATCCTTAGTCCAAAAAATAATCTCTAAATCTGAATGGGCAGCTGATGGAGTTATGAGGGTTATGCAGATGTCAGTGTTATGCGATACAATTCCTGGAAAAACACTACATATTACAATAGGATACTAAGGGCCAAATGTCCAGTTTGACTTCTCAGAAATGTAAAAAAGCAGAGGTTTGCTGTTGTTTAATTTTAGGCTTTCACATTTGTGACCTTGTGATAACTTTATTAATGCAGAAAAATCTTAATTAAACTAATTAAAAGGTTGGACAAACATGCATGTTGTTCCGTCGTTGATGCATTTCCAGTTAGCTAATAGTTGGGGTGGGAAGGACTTCCACGAATGGATTTTGATTTATGCTGCACTATGACAAAATTGCTAGTAGGGTTGCAAAGGGGTGGAACATTTCCGGAAACTTTCCAAAAATCCCTGGAATATTCCAGAAAATCCTGGCAAGTTTCCAAAATTTCTGGAATATTTCCGAAATTTACTGGAAATTTTCCACCTTTTTGCAACCCTAATTGCTAGTCAAAGGCAGGTGGAATGGGGGTGAACCTTCTCATTCCAGAAAGTGTACTACTGAACATAATTTTCATGAATATTTTGGTCCTTTTTGCAGGAAGAGAAAAATTTGTGTGTTTGTTTATTTATGTGCCTTCATGATTTTTTGGGGGGCATTTACACATGTATTATTGGTTAAGTAAGCTTTGTGTAAATTCAATAATGTGCCTATAAACAAGAGATTAAAGGTATAATTGGAGGCCACAAAGCCGACAGTCTCAATACCATTGCTAAACCACTGGGTGTTTTTTTTATTTATTTCTGAAACAGTCTTGGTTCATGACAAGTGATTTACTGAATAAAAAAAAATCCACCAAATATATATGACAGTAAGTGAATCTGCATTAAGTGGACTCTGTTAATCTGAAGGTTTTTAAAGAAAGCCTTTATTCACTTTGATATGTTCCAGCGGTGGAAGCTTTTCCAGAGCTACAATATGTGGTTTGTGTGTGTGTTGTGTGTCATGAGTTTGGTATCCTGAGAGCCATTTGTCATAACGGCGTTTTAGTCGTTTTAGCTTCGCAGAAACTTTGGCAGAGTTTCCTGATGTTTTTCTTGAGAAAATTAGTGTCTTGGTTTGTATCTAATTGCAATTATTATTATTCTAAGAATTTTAGTTCAAAAAATGTCTGAGGTGAAGCCGATACTCAAATGAAACTTTATTAAGTCGTGTGAGCCATGAAATGTTCCTCTGGCTCCTGCTGTTGAGACTTTCTGTCTGTCTGTCTGTCTGTCTGTCTCACTCTTACTGTCTTTCTCTCAGTGGGCTGATAGTGAGTGTAGCTCTGTCATTGGTTTATACTGTCTGCAGCCCAAGTATGGAGAGAGGTTAGCTTTCACTTGGAGGACAAGCACTGCTCGAGCTGCCATGTGATCAGCATGACATTTCCCATCTGTGAGCCAGATACACACAGCTGCTGGCATGAACATTTACTCACACACACAGTCAGTTTCACCCTCTCAGAAGCAGTTTCATGTGGATTATAAGCATACATGAGTACATATTTTAGGAATAACTCTTTTATAATAACACTGTGCAGCAATACACAGATATTTAAACCTTTAACGGCATTGAAAAAATGTTTTTAAAAAAGTAAATTGAGCATGCACATAAATATTCTATATAAACGGTACAACCACACCAATAAATTAAAGGAAAAAATCACTAATATCAACCATGAACCAATATGGTGGTGATATATTGTGTATAGATACTTTTAAAAATTCAATAAAATCATTATTACATCAAAGTAATGAGTGAAAATGCTTTATGCTAATGAGAATTCGGGAGTAAATGAGCTGAAGTGTTTTGAAAATAATGTCATTGCAAAAAAAATCATAATGGTCTTCTTACAAGTGTTAATTTAGTGTTATTTATATACTATTTGTCTCACTCTTACTGTCTTTCTCTCAGTGGGCTGATAGTGAGTGTAGCTCTGTCATTGGTTTATACTGTCTGCAGCCCAAGTATGGAGAGAGGTTAGCTTTCACTTGGAGGACAAGCACTGCTCGAGCTGCCATGTGATCAGCATGACATTTCCCATCTGTGAGCCAGATACACACAGCTGCTGGCATGAACATTTACTCACACACACAGTCAGTTTCACCCTCTCAGAAGCAGTTTCATGTGGATTATAAGCATACATGAGTACATATTTTAGGAATAACTCTTTTATAATAACACTGTGCAGCAATACACAGATATTTAAACCTTTAACGGCATTGAAAAAATGTTTTTAAAAAAGTAAATTGAGCATGCACATAAATATTCTATATAAACGGTACAACCACACCAATAAATTAAAGGAAAAAATCACTAATATCAACCATGAACCAATATGGTGGTGATATATTGTGTATAGATACTTTTAAAAATTCAATAAAATCATTATTACATCAAAGTAATGAGTGAAAATGCTTTATGCTAATGAGAATTCGGGAGTAAATGAGCTGAAGTGTTTTGAAAATAATGTCATTGCAAAAAAAATCATAACGGTCTTACAAGTGTTAATTTAGTGTTATTTATATACTATTATAGTATTTATTAATATTTTGAATGAGCTTTTATTTTTCATATTTTCATTTGAGTGATTGTCATGTTTTTATTATTTCCATTTAGCTTTATTTTTAAGTTTGAGTAATTTTAGTCATTTCAGCTTAGTTTCATCGATTTATATTTTGTTTTAGCTTTATTTCAATTAATGAAAATTATTTTTAATAGTTATAGTGTCAACTTTAACAACACTGGCATCGGACAGCCCTACAAATAGGCAAGTCACAATTTAAATTCTTTTGATTTTTAGTGTGAAATGTGACCTGTCACATGCTCTTGACAAGCTCAGTGAGATTTGTAAGAGAGCTTATGCTTTCTAGCACATGTGGAATGTTGTCCTTATTTTTTTTTCTCTTTATCTTTGTGAATTACTGTATTGTGTTTGAGCTGCCACACATCTCTCGTTCTCGTATTACAGAGCAGATGTGCTACACGACTA
>NW_015547662.1:2016327-2057429 GCF_001515605.1 Sinocyclocheilus anshuiensis | reverse complement strand
CACACACACACACACACACACACACACACACACACACACACACACACGATTGCATCTGCTAAAACAGACTACAGGACTTAAAAACAATCAGTCTGAAATGAAAAGTGCATGAGAGACACATGAGAAAAAGAAAGGGAGAAATCGAGAGGGAAAGTGAAAGATTGACAGAGAGAGTGAGAGAAAACGAGAGAGACCCGCGTGGTGGTATTGCTGTACGTGAGGGTCATTCTGCTATTCATAGCCAATAGTTTCCTTCAGTGCTGCTTAGGTCAGTTTAACTACAACAACAGACACGCAGAAAGCATCCATTAAAAAACAGAATATTACAATAGAGCTAATACCCACACCCACAGAAGTAACCTAACAACTAGAGCTGCAGGCCAGGGTGAGTATTTTTCCATCCTTCAGTTTTGATTCCATCAGAAAAGTGACATTGTCAAGCTGTGTGTGTTTGCATGTAATACTTTGGGTATAATATTGTCCCAGAAGTGAGGTAAATCTAAGTGAAATCCGGCATCCTCAGTGGGAAAAATCCATTCATAAATAAAGCAAAAAATCTTTATTGAATGTTCTCACTTATAAGTGTGTTTTTTGATCTTTAGACTGGGTTAGTTCAAGGTCAGAGGCACTGGGACTTTAGTAGAATGGAAACTAGAGAAAGTTTTCATCTTGAGAAATACTGACATTGGCGATCTGCTATCAGCTGATATTGACATTTTATTTTATTGGTTTATTTGCGCTTTGTGAAATAAATTCTGAAATAAATTAAAACTGAACTTTAAAAGTGACATTGTCCTGTACATTACTGTCGTCTTTTATGGTACACTTTGTAGAACTGATTTTCAAGTAACTTACTGAATTAAACATGACATTTTGAAGTAGAACATTTTAAATTGTATTTACTTGTTGTAAAATGTAGTTTTATTTACAACTTTGAAAAATTTTTTTTTTTGTAGTGCAGATTACACTGTAAATGCACTAAAACACTAAAAGCATTGGCTTTCATTCACTGATTAGACAGATTTATTAATTTACAACCAATTTGAAATTTGGAAATAATTCGAAATGTGGTGCATCATGACATTATGATAAAATAATTCTTCTGCACTTGAATTTTTATATCTTTGACAAATTTCTGTTGCTTACCATTATGTCATGCCATATGTAACAATATTGATGTATTTGTAGAAATACCCTATGCAAGTTTGGAATAATTAAGACTTTTTAATATTGTTATGCTCACAAAGGCCCACCATTTATTTTATTAAAAATAGAGTAAAAACAGTAATATTGTGAAAAATTATTACAATTTAAATTAAATGTTTTCTATTTGAAAATATCTTTGCCATCACAGAAAATAAATTACATTTGAAAATATATTCAAATAGAAAACAGCTATTTTAAATTGTAATATTTATAATATCAGAAATATGCAGCCTTGGAGACTTCATAAGAGACTTCTTACAAAAACAGTAGAAAGATCTTCATTATTCCAGACTTTTGACTAGTAGTGTATATAAGTCTGCGGATAAAACAGCGGGCCAGTGTCACACAGACCTCTGAGGTGAAGGCCCACTGTATTATCTACAACACATTAACAGTGCTGTTCACAGGCTTTAGCATTCATTTTCACCCTCTCTGTGAAGATGAAGTGTTTTCAGAGATATTATCAGCAAACGTCTCACTGATTCAGAGAAGCTGTTTCTTTATTGTGAGAGTAGTCAAGTCAAGCTGCAGAAGTGTCTGAAGTCTTCCTGTCTGTAATTAGTCCACTTCCAAGAGGAGAAATTGTACAGAGAAATACTGCGCTAGAGGCTATGGGCTGACGCAGCTGAAATATTTATTGTAGTTTTTTATTATAGCCCAATTTTCTGCTCATATAGAGCTGTGATGAACAAGGCAGAGAAATACAGAGATAAAATGAAAGGATATTCTGACTCTTTGGGTGGGTTGAGTAGATATTTGAATATTATACATCTCATTTGTTAAAAAAATAAAAAAACAATAACAACACAACACTATAATGTGCAATATAAATGATGGATACAATTATAAAACATATACTGATCAAATTAGAATAACAAAATAATAATATAATTTATATAATAAATATAAACAATACATTATACTAAATATTTTGTTGCAATAAATATAGTAGAATATTGTGCATTCCTAGTTTACTGGATTAAGAAATAATTTTTGAATTATTCTTTGACTACAATCTCCTGCTTTATTCATTTTCGTACAAAATGTATTTTTCTTTGTCATTTACTCAATATGAGTTAACACAGACACGAAAGTAATGTCAAATATTCACCATAAATATATACAAATGAAGCATTCACTTAAATGGTTGAATTTCAAACTGATTTTCAGCTAACAATCAGGCTTTGTGTCTCACTAAAGTCATCCCTCTGTGTTTTCTTTTTATAGACTTGAACAAGCTGAACTGGCAGAGCAATGCAGGCCCAGGATCTGATCCGGCACCTGCGGATACCTGAGCTGGACGACTTGAGGCAGTATGTGCGCAGTTTACCCACCAACACCCTCATGGGCATGGGTGCGTTCGCTGCCATCACCACATACTGGCTGGCCACCCGTCCCAAAGCACTTAAACCACCCTGTGACCTCCACATGCAGTCTGTGGAGGTGCAGGTAGGTGTCAAAATGCTTCCATAAATATGTTATATCACAAAACTAATTTGTTGAGCAATGGTGAGGTGAAATGGTTCAGGTAGAATAGTCTCTCAGAGTCAGTCTGTGTGTAAAACTCTGGGTAGTCTACATTATAGTTTTTTCAGGCCACATAAACAGGAAGGACCCATATAACCTACATGCAAAACAACCAACTACTGTTTAGATGATGACACTTTAATACTCTGGCATGCAGCAATGTGGTAACTATTTCATTTTGAGATTATTAAATATTAACTATGCAATCATTTGTTAAAGGGGTCATATGATGCTATTTTAAAGATCATATTTGGGTGGCATTATGCTAATATTTCCACATAGTGACGTAGATATGTGGGGGCGTGTTAGAACGAGGCGTTTTAGGTAGGCGTGGTTGACTCTTAACTTTTATAAAGAATATCTCTTTGGATTTGAGACTTTAGTCTTTGCAACTTTACAGATCTTCTTTATGCACCAAGAGCTTGTAACACTCCAAAGAGAAAGGAAATCACATCATATGACCCCTTTAAAGAAAGCAGAATACACAGTTGCACTTGAGGATATCTTGTTGCAGTGTTACTTGTTTTAATGCCTTATATTTCACTTTAAACTTTGCCATAAAACTTTGGGAAATCAAACGACTAATTCCTCATTGGAAATGCTCATTGTGGCCACCTGGTTTAAAAAAAAAAGAACTCCCAGAAGATTGATAAAAAACTAGTGCATTCTGATTTCCAACAGTTGCTTAGCAGCCATATGGCTTGCAAATCCACCAAGGTCATGAGAAGTCCTGCACACTATCATAGCTTGTGAGACATGAATGTGTAACAATCACATTTATTTAACACGTTCAAAGACCTTTGAAGGCATTTCAGAGGCAAAAGGGTGAAGGCGTCTGTCAGATGCGACAGTGATTTTTTGCAAGCTTCCTGTAAAAAGCAGTTCAGCTTATGGCTTCTGTGCACTGTGGCTTCCTCTGGGTACACCACGGCATGTCTTTTTGCATGCATGTATGAACTCCCGAGTTGCCCATCTCTGTGACATACTATACATTTTGTTAGGTCTTAGTGCAGAAAACATTTGCTGTGCTTCTTGTGACCGTGCATTGTGGTTTCATGGTTTCCACAAAAACATTAAGCAGCACAACTATTTTCAACATTTCTACAGGAATGATTTTTAAGCACCAAATATTGAATGATTTTTGAAGGATCATGTGACACTGAAGACTGGACTATATTAAAATACGTTTCATGTATAGCAGACACTTTTTAAAAAACTTTTTTTTTTATTATAATACTATTTCACAGTATTACTCTTTTTACTATATCTTGATCAAATAAAGATATATTTGGGTGAGCATGAGACTTTTTTTTTTTTCCAAAAAACGTCAAAACGAACTTACCACAAACTTTTGAATGGTAGTGTATGTGTGTTGGGACAGCCCACCTACAGCTGTTTTTGGAATGGTTTTTCATCACATTCCTGCTTTTTTTCTCACACACTTTTGTTCTCACACACTGAGTAGTTTTTGTGTATATGTGTGTGTACACAGGTGCAGACTGTAACTTTGCTTTGGATACAAATAACTGCAGCCTCTTTCAACCAGATGTGTGTAATTATGGATGTATGTCCTTGATCTCTGTCTTTGACTGAAAGAGTTTGGGTATTCTCACCATTTCTTGTATGTTTGCTATGGTAACATACTGAAACATGTTGGCGACAGCTTTAAAGCGAGCATCTGTAAATTCCTTTAGCATGAAGTCTTCCTTCCTTCTGCTGTCAATGCCCTGGTCTTTTTTTTTTTTTTAATCAAACCCTAATGCAGGGAAAGTAAATTGTATTTTCTTCCTGCTGTCAACTTTTATCTTGGACAAATTAATGCTGCTGGTCCTCAAATTTGATTGGCGTTACAAGATATCTGATGTACTGATGTACAACAGCACTGGGACGATTCACTGTTTCTGTTCACACTTTGCCAGATTATCAATCTGGTGTGAAAATGAAGTGAGAGCGGATTTGCCTGGAGTAAGGAGGTGTTATATGATTTTTTTTTTTTTTGGTATAGAACATAGATTATTTGTTTTGTTTTTCAGGGTAGTAGATATGCTCGTCGGTCCATTCTACAGGACGGTGACACATACATGACATACTACTATAAAGACGCTCAGACAATGTATGAATTTTTCTTACGAGGACTACGAGTGTCAAGTAAGTCAACTAGTATTTAAAGTAGATATTAAAATCACCCAAAAATGAAGCCTGTCATCATGCGTGAGATCTTCACATTTTTGTGTGTTATTTTTATAGATAATGGTCCTTGTTTGGGATCACGAAAACCGGGCAAGCCATATAAATGGCTTTTGTATAAAGAGGTAAGATTGCTATAGTCTGCTTTGTATTCTGAGCAAAATTGATTTGAAATCTTATTCCAGAACTAGTGTAGCCTTTTATTCTCTGAATGTTTTATTTATTGCCCTGTCTTGTTTCTATTTTATCCCATATGGCTGTTCATTTGAGTAAGTTGTGTATATTCATATGGTGTTCATGGGTTTGTATAGGTAGCAGACAGGGCAGAGTTCGCAGGTTCAGCATTACTCCACAGAGGTCACAGTCAAACAGGAGACAAATACATTGGCATCTTTGCACAGAACAGGCCAGAGGTAATCACATGCACACAGACACAGATTCCTACTAAAACTGTCAACCTCAAATATGATGGTTTTGGTGAACACAGGACTGTAGGCGAATGGCAGGCTTATGTTCACTCATATAAAAATAAAATAAGCAATATATTGACTTTGCTTATTCAGTGCTTTATTTGTCTGCCACAATTATATAGTAACTTCTGAATTATCTTCATTTGAGGGGCTTTGTAAGGAATATTGATATATGCGATAATATATCAAAGTATCATGTAATCACTTCAGTTACATATTGATTGACAGCCCTAAATCCTACATTAATTGCTTTGCTTATTATACAGCAGGTGTGGCAACTTCTTAATTCTGTTTTGTTCATTCTATATTATTTCTATGTAAGATAAGCTTATTTGTGCATACAGTATGTATAGTCCACAACTGATTCAATTGTGTGTACAATTTCTGTAGTGGACGATTTCAGAGCTGGCGTGTTACACATATTCACTGGTGGCAGTGCCACTGTATGATACACTTGGTACAGAGGCCATCAGCTATATCATTGACAAAGGTGAGCAAGCGCACAGCATTTTTTACAATTCTGTGCAATACTTTTATGATATATTTCCCTTCCATTCAGCTTTTATTTTTTAAATAACATTTTTTAATGAGGACTTTCAAAATTGTTTGTGTCCTTTTTCAGAAAAGTGTTTTGTTTACTGAAATAGGAATTAAAATCCAATTAATTAGATAATTAGTAATCATATTTCAATCGTAAGAACTCTTGTAATATTTTAGCATGTTAAAGGTTATTACAATATTATTGTATTTGGACTTGGTGTGCTAGATCGGCTGCACGCTGTTGCTGCTGTAGAGCAAGTATGGACTTGCTGCTGCCAATAGATACACAGACAAGCTGCTGTGAGCATGTATATATCCATATATCCCATAGCAGATCTAGACAGGTGGAGCTGGGGTAGGTGGAGGGTTTCAGAGGAAAATTACCAAAACTATTTTTAATTTCACTTGAAGATTTTAATGAAGATGGAAATTGTGTTGACATGTCGTGTTGTTGAAATGATGAGAACTTTGTTTTGAGTAAGAGCCTTTGTTGTAGCCACCATCTCCACTGTGATCTGTGACATCCCGGATAAGGCTCGTTTGATCCTGGACTGTGTATCTGGCCGGAAGCACAGCGTCACAACCATAGTGATCATGGGGAACTTTGACCGTGAACTGACTGCACAAGCACAACAGAAAGGCATTGAGGTCCTGAGCCTCAAGGAGCTGGAGGTTTGATTACACACACACACACAAACACACACTTAAGACACCCTTTGGTAAGCAGTGATCCCATTAATCTTGTATTTGTGCTGCACTAAATAAAGTCTTTCTTTTGGCAGGCTATTGGCAAAGCCAACCACAAGACACCCATTGTGAGTAAAACTGAGCACTGTTTTGATTTACAGACTTATAACTGTGAATAATGAATAATTTTATTTGAATGCTTTATTATTTGTTTTCTTCTTCATGGTGATTAGTCCTCATTTTGCCTTTTTATTTCTAGCCTCCTAAACCAGAGGACCTGGCACTGATTTGCTTCACAAGTGGAACTACAGGTAAAATTGTTTATATACTGTATTTACTATGTATTTAACTATTTAATTGTCATTAATCTCAGGACTATTTTGTAGTTAACACATTAATGCATTCTAATCCTTTTTAATGAAAGAGAACAAAACAGTATGCACAAATGTGGCTGCAACAGTGATTGAGTATTTGATTTGTACTGGAGAAAAGGATCAGTCTGATTCATGAACAAATCATTCAGACTGGTTTTATGAACTGGATCAACTGAATGTGCCAAGGAGAACTACTGTAGAGTGAATTTCAAGATTTTTTGTGAATAATGACTATTCCTTTAGAAAAAAGACGACTTTTTAGTGTATTAGTCATACAGAACATCTTTTATGATACTTGTATAATTTTTTTGTTGTTGTCATTTTAGAGTTTGACAACCCTAGTCCTGATTCATTTTAATTTTTAATCTGTCTTTCAGATGTTGCCTCATTGTATCCTGTCATGTTTTATCATTTTTTAGGACTCCATCTCACTCAGAGAATTAATGTATCATTTTTTCTTTCTTTTTTTTTCAACAGGAAGTCCAAAGGGAGCAATGATCACACATGGAAACGTTGTTTCCAATTGTTCCGCTTTCATTAAAGTTACAGAGGTAAGCCAAGAGATTTCCACGTCTGTATCCTTTAAAATGTATTGTTTAACAATGTATTTCCTCATTTGTAAGCCACTTTGGATAAATGCATCTGCTAAATTAATATATATAAAATTGTAGTCTTTCTCGGGAAATGAGCAAAAATCACAGCCAGTGAGATTTAAATGGCAGATCAGATCTGTGCAGTTTTTAGGAGCATGCTACCTTCATTTTGCCAGTTAATTGTTAAGTGAAATGTTTTCTTCAAATCAACTTCATTCTTTTTGTCTTTCTGTTATGTTCACCTCTTCTTGTGCCTCATTTTCTCATTTAATTGTCTGTTTCCTGTTCCATCCTCCCTCGTGTCTTGTGTATTGATGTGTTTGTAAATGTGTATATGCGTCTGGTTAGGGGTTGCTGAAACCTAGTCCTCAGGATGTTCTCATCTCCTTCTTACCGTTAGCGCATATGTTTGAAAGAGTTGTAGAGGTACGCTTTATTTCACACCGCACGTGTGTGTGTGTGTTTTACAGGTTCACTGCATGCTAAACCAGACAGACATTCACATTTCTTACCTACCACTAGCACACATGTTTGAGAGAGTGGTCGAGGTATGTATTATGCATGCACACAGTCATTAAACAATTGTTTAATATATTTTCTATACAGTTTGTAACAAAGTTCATTTAGTTAATTTTTAAGGGATATTTTGGTTAAAGGAATAGTTCACCCAAAAATGAAAATTTGTTGAAAACGTACTTACCCTCAGGCCATCTAAGATGTAGATAGGTTTGTTTCTTTATCGGAACAGATTTGGAGAAATTTAGCATTACATCACTTGCTCATCAATGGATCCTCTGCAGTGAATGGGTGCCGTCAGAATGAAAGTCCAAACAGCTGATAAAAGCCTCATAATAATCCACAAGTAATCCACACCACTCCAGTCCATCGATTAACATCTTGTGAAGTGAAAAGCGGCATGTTTGTAATAAAGAAATCCAAATTATTGTGATGTTTTTATCAGCTGTTTGACCTCTTAATCTGACGGCACCCATTCACTGCATAGGATCCATTGAGCAAGTGATTATATGTTAAGTTTCTCCAAATCTGTTCTGATGAAGAAACAAACTCATCTACATCTTGGATGGCCTAAGGGGGAGTACATTTTCAGCAAACTTTCATTTTTGGTTGAATTATTCCTTTAAATATATGATATTTTGATTTCTTGACTGCATCTGTGGCTACAGAATATATATATATATATATATATATATATAGAGAGAGAGAGAGAGAGAGAGAGAGAGAGAGAGATTAATTTGCATTATATTCTTGTTGCATAATTGTGTTTGTTGTGTGTGTAGGGTGTGCTTCTGGTCCATGGGGCCAGGATTGGATATTTTCAGGGTGATATCCGTCTACTGATGGACGATTTGAAGACTCTTAAGCCCACTATATTCCCTGTAGTGCCCAGACTACTCAACCGCATGTTTGATAAGGTACTTCTGTTTAGTTATACACACATAAACTGTTTGCATTTATGTGTGTGAGCTTAAATATACTCCGTGATCTTTGCTCATTATACATTCATGAATGTTTGCATTAAGATCTTCGGACAGGCGAACACTCCTCTCAAAAGATGGCTGCTGGATTTTGCTACCAGTAGGAAAGAGGCGGAGCTTAAAAGTGGAGTTGTGAGGAAGGATAGCATGTGGGATAAAGTGATCTTCAGCAAAGTGCAGGTAACCAGACAAAGCGGAGAAAGAGTGTGTTAGAGCCCAAGGACAGAACAATCTGATGGAAACCATAGAGAACCTATAAAGACTCTGTTGCCTAGCAACACACAAATTCAAAAATACTCCGCATCCAAATGTCTAACATTTATAAAGCAAAGAAAAAAAAACCAAAGCAAGATAAATCATGTATCATCTAAAGGCTCATTCACACCAAGGACGATAACTATAACTGTAAAGTTGTAATGATCATTCTGATTCTATGAAAATATGGAAGTCCACACCACAGCCATAACAATACTGATGCAAAGGAACGATATTGTTGGAATCATTTTCAGAATGATTTTTGGTAACATTTTACTTAAAGCCTTTATGTATAATGCATTACAACACACATTTTGAATACCTTTATAATGCATTATACATAAAGGCTTTAAGTAAAATGTTTTAATGCATAATGTGTTTTAATGCATTATACTTTCTCACAATTAATAGATAATGTATTATAACTGTGGTTACAGTTATTGATCAGATCATACAATGCATTTTAAGGTGCATTACAAGGCATAATTAATGCATTAAAAGGTAATATTGTTTATAGTTATCTTTCTAATTATTGGTTATCATTTTTGGTGTTTTTTCATGTTTTTCCAAAAGTGTCTTATGCTCACCAAGGCTGCATTTATTTAATCAAAAATAAAGTAATATTATGAAATATATAAAAGATTATGAAAATATTATGATATATATATATATATATATATATATATGTAATTTTTTCCTGTGACGCAAAGCTGAATTTTCAGCATCATTACTGAAAGTGTAATGATCCTTACATGATCCTTCAGAAATCATTCTAATATGCTATGTTGCTCAAGTAATATTTCTTGTTATCAATGTTGAAAACCATTGTGCTGCTTATTATTTTTGTGAAAACTGATACATTGTTCTTCAGTATTCTTTGATGAATAGAAAGTTCAAAAGAACAGCGTTTGAATTTTTTTATTTTTTTCTCTTTCACCACAATACCGCAGTATTGAGCCTTGTTATGAATAGACCGTACGAGTTCTTCTGCTTATGTCACATCTACAATAGTTTGCTCAGAACTGTCACTTATATAACTGTCACAGATATGAAATGCAGTTATTAATTAATTTAACTCTATAACCTTTTTGTAACTAAACTATGCATGAACATAACACTCCAAACAGAACTGTGACAACTGTTTTCTGCTACTATGTACCATAACCTTAAAGTGACTCCTGTGACTCCCCCTACAGGCCAGTTTGGGTGGACGTGTGAGGCTCATGATCACTGGAGCCGCTCCTGTCTCTCCAACCGTCCTCACCTTCCTGCGAGCAGCGCTGGGCTGCCAGGTACACAAACACACAGAGACCTCTGTTCTCCTGCTATCAGTATTCCCACAACTGGTTTTAAGGTTACTGTTTTTTATCATTCTTTTTTTGGTAGTTTTATGAGGGTTATGGGCAGACTGAGTGTACGGCAGGCTGCACTATGTCACTTCCTGGAGATTGGACAGCAGGTAAGATGATGTACACGTGTTAACACATAAAACAAACAGATACACCTTAAGTAATGTATAAACGTCCTGTAACACAAACTCTCTTGGTCTCTGTACTCAGGTCATGTGGGAGCACCGCTGCCCTGTAACTTTGTTAAACTATTGGATGTGCCTGAAATGAATTATTTTGCAGCAAATGGAGAGGGAGAGGTGTGTCACCAGTTAAATTATAGAATTTTAAAAGGAGTGTTCTGGGTTTAATACAAGTTAAGCTCTATTGACAGTATTTGTGGCTAATGCTAATGGTGTACCTCTGTTGACTGGTGTGGGGGTGTGTGTGTCCTCCACAGGTGTGTGTGAAAGGATCAAATGTGTTTCAAGGTTACCTGAAGGACCCAGAGCGGACCTCAGAGGCCATAGATAAAGACGGCTGGCTGCACACTGGAGATGTCGGCAAATGGCTCCCGGTAAATTCCATATCTTCTCTTAGCACTTCTGTGCCTTATTTACTCTCTTTCGTATCTTTTTTTAGTCTCCCAGTTCAGTTCTAATTTAATCAGTGTCCTTATTTCTGTGAATCGTCTACTTCAGGGGTCGGCAACCTTTTGGGCATGAAGAGCCATTTTTAATTTTTCTGGTTAATCACTGTGCCAATAAGCCCCACTTTCATCTTTCTCTCTCTGATTTGATATAGCTGTCAGTCATTTAAAATTTCCATCATAAAACAGTTGACATATTAAATGATTTGCATTTTGCAAATTTCCATCTTACCTCAAAACTGACGCGTCACGCTGGAATTTGCATTCTGCTTGTGTGAACAGTAAACCCCGCCTACTTTGATTTGATTGGCCAACATTATTTTGACATTGACGAATGCTGTTTGGTTAAAACTACTGTAAAAACAGCAATACTGAAAAACAAAGCAAGAGATATTCATGTCTTAAGGCCCATTCAAGGATTATTACTATAACTATAAAGTTTTAATAATCGTTCTAATTCTATGAGAATAGTCCACACCACAGCTATAAGAATAATGACACAGAGGAACAATATTCAGAATGATTTTATCAGCTGATGAACAATAAACACACTGACAGCCAATCAGAATCTGCCCGATTTTAAAGCCCTAAAGTATTTAAAGCAGCAGAAGACATAACATTATTAGTATGTACATTTTAAAGAACAAGTAAGATATTAATTGTCACTGGTATTAGTGCTCATAGAGTCAGTGTAGTTTTTACCTTCATGTAGCCACCAACAACCTAACCACGAGCAGTACCCTTTAGCACATCACTTTTAAATGTCAAACATAACAGCATTAAACAGGTTTTCCCTTCACTACAAACCCATAAAATAACACTTAATTTCAACTTGTATTCTTCTTATCCAGTGGGTGGGTGCTTAAATTACACCAATATTAAGTTAATGTGATAATTAAAATGGTCAAATTAAAAGGTTTAATTAAATAAATAATTTTAATTTGCAACCATGCATTTATTTGTGATAACAGGTCTCTTGAATTACTACTTAGAGCTGTATATATTTGGTGAATATTATTACAATTTTAAATAATTGTTTTAAAAACTTTTTTTAAATATAATGTATATTACTGTGATGCAAAGCTGAATATTCAGCAGCCATTTACTTCAGTCTTCAGTGTCACATTTCTTATTATTATCAATGATGTTGAAACAGTTGTGCTGCCTAATACATTTTTTTCAGGATTCTTTGATGAAATATAAAGTTCAAAAGAAAAAAGAAAAGTTATCGTGATCAAGATTTTTCCACACTACTGCATGCGTGTCCACTGAACTTCTGCACAGTTCTTCCAAATTGTTGCAAATTTTGTAATATTTTGAAGTTAATGCTTGCGTTTTAAGAGAACAGAAATCTCGCACCTTCTTTTTTATTTAATTAGTGAAGTTGAGTATTTCTTGTTTTAGAATGGGACTCTGAAGATTATAGACAGGAAGAAACACATCTTCAAGCTGGCTCAGGGTGAATACATCGCTCCAGAGAAGATTGAGAACATCTACATCCGCAGTGACCCTGTGGCTCAGGTCTTTGTTCATGGAGACAGTCTGCAGGTGAGAGACAGTGAACCATTAATATTTGATGTAATGGGTGAAATTACATTGTCATTTGCGGTGAGGGTGCGGGTCTGGAAATCAGGCGGACTACGGGTCCAACAGCCAAGACTCAACTTAAAGGGTTACTCCACCCCAAAATGAAAATTGTGCCATTAATCACTTACCCCCATGTCGTTTCAAACCCGTTCAGCCACACCACACAGATACATTCTACGTGTATTTAAGCTTTGATTTGAACGAAAACAGCGTATCCGTGTGGTGCGGCTGACACAGAACAGCATATGCAGTTTACGTTCAGTGGACACTCTCCAAAATGGCGCTATGGTGACACGGAGGAGATGGACTATTTTGACGATGTCTTTCATACTTTTCTGGACCTTGACCTTGTTATTTACTTGGCAGTCAATGGGACGGTCACGGTTTTCATCCAAAATATCTTAAATTGTGTTCCGAAGACGAACGAAGCTTTTACGGGTTTGGAACGACATGGAGGTAAGTGATTAATGACAAAATTTTCATTTTGGGGTGGAGTAACCCTTTAATTTGATACCCACTGAAAGGCAGCGGCTTTCAAACTGTCCCGTGCTTATTTGTGTTTGCGCTCTGTAGTCTGAAGGCCATCAACCATTTCTATTTACAACACAATTTGCAGAGTTGAGCACTGTACCCAAACAGGACCCTGGACTTAATGACTGTCACTTCTACACAGCAGTGAATCAGAGCGTGTGGATGTGGTTTGGTGGGTCAGAGGATAGAATATGTGTGGGTATGTGCTATAAGTGAGAGTAAACCCATCCTGTGTCTTTGTAGGCATGTTTAGTGGGTATTGTGGTTCCTGATCCAGACTTTCTGCCAGGATGGGTAAAGAAAAGAGGCATTGAGGGCTCCTACACTGAAATGTGCAAAAGCAAGGTAAAACACTTACACAGAAAAAAAGACATTTGAAAGCTCTTCAATTCAATGCTTTAATTTTTTATTTGCTGTTGAAAGCATTAGGACTTGAGATTTTGAATGAGCTGTAGTGTTTAAATGGCCTGAGCCACCCTTAAAGATCTGATGTCTGATATTGTGTTTAAACAGGAACTGAAAAATGCCATCTTGGAGGATATCATTCGGCTAGGCAAAGAAGCTGGACTGAAGTCCTTTGAACAGGTAAATCTAATGAACACAATTCTTGATAACTTCAACTGCTGCAAATCACCTTTTTACACAAGGTTTTAAACCAGGGTCTGGGGATCCTTGGTTGTTCATAAATTACTGTAGGAGGTCCGTTAACTCACAAATAACACACAAAATGTTTTTTAAAATTTTGAAAAAAATCTTTGATATAGCATATTTAAAAAAATAAAATAAAAAATCTAAATATGAATAAGAATTAATTTCTAAACAATCTGTGCAACAACCTTTTAAAATCATAATTAACTTTTTTTATACAGAATAAAAATAATATTTCTATTAATAACATAAGTGTAGCATAATGTAAGTTATGTACATTATGTAACGTAATTGTTAGTGTTGATCAAATTTCTACATTAATTTAATTTTATTTTCCAAAAGAGAGATTAACATCATTTTAAGAATGCATTCTTAAAAAGAATTATTAAAATAATGTTAATCTCTCTGTTGGACTATAAAATGAAGTTAATTTAGAAATTGGGTCTACACTAGTTTAGATATAAAATATAATTTGTATAAATGTATTTTACAATTATTATTACTACCAATAGTATAATTGTTATAAATAGTATAATTTGAGATATACAGAAATATATATTAAATATAATTATGATAAATATTTTGAGTCCCTAAATAATATAGTTATAGTTAATATTAAAATTATTATTGTCCTTAATATTGTTAATCTGAAAAGTAACTTTTTTTTTTTTTTTACTGGGGTCCCTGGGTCAGAAAAGTTTGATGACCCCTGTACAAGAATGACTCTATTCTTTTCTTATCTCTGTGTTTGTGTGTGTAGGTGAGAGACATTGCCCTGCACATGGAAATGTTCTCGGTTCAGAATGGACTCCTCACGCCAACACTGAAAGCAAAGAGAACCGAGCTGAGAAACCACTTCAGAGAGCAGATAGACCAGCTCTACGCTAAAATCAAAATGTAAACAACTACAGAAAGAGTGAGAGAGACACCCGTCTACACTGAGGGTGAACTAGAACACCCCAAACATGCATACTTGCAATGTGGTGATGATTATGAAGGAGGTGCTCCAGTTCTGTCATGCTGTTCCATCACTCACATGGTGGGGAGAGAAGGACCACTGCGGCTGGTACTTTTGTCATTTCTACCACTTGGAGGTGCCACAGTCATCTCTCAGAAGAGGTGAAGTATGGTCCCACCAGCGAAGCACATACCAAACATTTCATGAGCCCTGCTATTCATCTGTGATGGCAACTGGAAGTGAACCACCCCAATGCTTTAGGCCGGTGAATGCCTTGAGTGTAATAACCCAGAACACACCTGCAAGATCATATAAAACAAACCGACAAATGCCAAAAAGGTTTCTGATTTGTAACCCATGTGCAGATATTTTTCTCAACACTTATTTAAAATAGAGTGGTTTCCATTAAACTTCAGTAAATGGATATTTATCAGTGCTTACTATTTAAATTTATATTGTGAGTCACAATGCTTTTGTTATGGTAACAAACAAATGGTATGGTTATGTGTTTGACATCTGGTCTAAACAGGTCTTTTCTGTATCTAAATAATAGATTTTCACTGAAATTGACAGTGAACTGACATCACAAATTGGTTCTTGTTGGTACTCAGATTCCACTAACTGCACTTTGAAATCTCGGTACATCTCAAATGTGCCTCTCTCCTGGAGATTAAACCTTGTATATAGGTTATCTATTTATGTTTGTACATCTTTATTGTATTCATGTAAATTGTGCAAACAATTATTTGTAGCATGTGGGTGTTGAAGAGAGAAATAAACTGATGGCATTGTCTTTTAATAGTGCTTGGGTTCCTATTCATTAACGTTGTAACAGTGCCTATGTTAAAAAAAAGGGAGCTTCACACAGTGAAATTGTAGTATTTCTGGTTCATATTCCACAGAATAGCCAAGACAGTGGGAGTGATCTTGGAATGGGTGAAAACTGCGATATTACACATAAAATTAAGTTGAGTTTGTAGGTTAAAAACTCAAAGAAAACACAAAAAATATTAATACTCTACTAATCACAAGAAAAATGTGACTTGTGGTACAGAGTTGCTGTATAAAAAGGCCACTTTGTTGCCCAATATTTTATTCTCTGGTGCCATTTTTTATTTAAAAATGTTATTTTATTTTATATTTAAAAAAACATCAACGTGGGCAAAAAGATTCCATTACAATATAATGTGTACCATAAAGAACTACTCTATGACCTGCTACTAAGAGTACAACAATGATTTTCATATAATTGAAAGAATGAAACTGAAAAGGCAATGAGGTATATGGTAAAAGATTAATGGATGAGAAACTCCTCTCCTTGCTTCCATTGTCGTTTACTCTCACCTGTGCCTAAGGCTATTGATCCGCCTGAGCAAACTTTCTAAATAAAAATACCCAGAAATTCAAGAAACTAGTCTCACTGGCTGTCAGTGTCCTACACAATTTATAGACACTGGAAGCAGAATAATATGCGTTTTGCAACCTGGAACCAACAAACACACACATTATAGGTTCAACTGTCCTCTGGAAATAAATTTCTATAGTTTCCAAACATCATTTGATTAAAGGGGTCCTATTATGCTTTTTCACTTTTTGAATTTTAGTCAGTGTGTAGTGTGTATGTTTGGACATAAAAAAGATCTACAAATTTACAAATCTCAAAGTCCACTCCAAAGGGGGGGGGGGGGGTAAACATTAAGCGGATGAGACCCACGTCTGCAGGGCAGGGACGTCCAAAATGTATAATCTAATAAAGGTAGACAGCGACGACCAGCCGGCGGCCTTTCCCTGGTGAAATGGGCCCTCACACCTATAAGGCATTGCAAGCCAGCTGAGGCATAGGCCAGAGCTATAGCATCTACTATCCAATGAGATAGTCTTTGCTTTGTGACCAGCAGCCCTTTAGAGCGGCCTCCAAAGCACACAACTGCTCTGTTTGTCTAAAAGACTCAGAGCGCTTAATGTAAACTCGTAGTGCCTGGACAGGGCACAACAAATTGGGACCTTGTTCGCCATCTGTTCCAGGGAGGGCTAAAAGGAAAATGACCTGGGCTCTAAACGAGTTGAGAGCACCTTCAGTACATAACCGCTGCGTGGTTGAAGAACGACTTTACAGTCATTGGGTGACTCAAGACAGGAAGCACTGACAGACAGGGACTGCCAGACTTCCCTGACTTGCCTGATAACCCCCACGCCCACTCGTCAGCGTCAGATGCCGTCAAGGACATGGAGTCGTTGATGACCACCCCTTCTTCAGAAGCGCCAAACGAAAACCAGGCCGCTCGAATCCGACCAGGATGCTGATCCTCACGTGCAAAGCACACCGGCGATATGAGGCGCTGCGAGGGGAGTGAGGCACGCGGGCGCTGGGCCAACGCAACATCACGAGAGGCCAAGAAGATAGCCTGCTGTTCCGCTGCTTCTTCCTCTTGGGAGAGAAAGGAGTCGGGAGGACAGAGCGGGGAGGACCACTTTCATGAAAGAAGGCGATCCGCGAGCGAGTTCTCGCAGTGAGAACATGAAGCCTCGGTGAGTGCAGCCTCTGCGTGGGCAACCCCCAGACAGGCGACACACTCATGGTGACCGTCTGCTTCGTGCAAGGGTTCCTTGCACAAGCTGCACTCAAAGCGACATTAAAAAAAAACGCGCTTGGAAAATTGCTCAGAAATTTGCCCTTTTTTCCAGTAGCCCCTCACTGAAGAACAAAGATCCAGGGGGCGGGGTTGGATCCACATCTAGGGGGTGGAGATGGTAGGTTTAGGGGTGGAGATGGGTGGGTTCAGGGATCAGGGGGTGGAGACGGGTAGGTTTAGGTATATGTAAGGTGAGAGGAGTTGGATCTGGATCCAACCTCGCACCCTGGATCTTGTGTTCTGCAGTGAGGACCATCTCCTTTTTTCTGTCACCGGATGGCCGCAGGGAAACTCCTTCCACTGCTGATGGCTTGATTCCACGGCGGGAGAGCAGGCTGAGCTTCTTGCTTCAGCTTCTTCTGCTTTATCGCAGAGTCCACGAAAAGATGGTCTCGACGCTGAAGGAGAAGATTCTGATGAAATGGCGCTCCGGGCCGATTTATATAGCAGTCAGCTCCGCCCCCCTCTGGCAGGCTCAAGCGCCATAGGTTTAAGCAGCTACACAAACGTTAACAAATCAGGCTTCAGTAACAGAGTAAACAGGAGTTTCCCCAAACAAGTTGTCAGTGACGACGCAACAGAAGTTACCTTTCAATAGTTAACAAGCTATAAACGATACTCAACGAAAGGTTCTGTGCATCCCTGCGCAACACCCTTAGCAACATAATATAGTGTAAAATCTATTCCATGTATTTCAGCTAAAAACTTTGTGTAATGAATTATGAGTGACCCTTGTTGGCATTATGTTGCGTCATTCACCTTTAATTTTGAGGCCACGTCCTTCCAGCTGTCTTCTCATATGGGAGGTAGGTTGATATGTGTGTGTCTGTGTGAAAGCCCAGTTCCGAACAGCGGAGGAAATATGACTGTATTTCTTGTTTCTTTTTTGTTTCAGGTAAGATAACGTTACTGTATGTCCATCAATTTACTGTAATGACGCTTCCAAACTAAAAGACAGAAAAGCAGAATTATATAATTTAATGAATTTACTTCAAAAAAGTAGCATGCATACATTTTTGGTTTTAATATTTGTACTCTGTGGTAACCATTTTATAAAAGCAGTAAGGGACTCCAGGCGTGCTGTATTGTGAACAAGTCACGGCCTCTCGTACCTTATTGCTTAGATATTGACTAATCATCCAGTGCACTGCAGAGCTGTTTAATTACATACAAAAGCTCTAGTTTACACACAGAGAGAGAGAAAAAAAATATGTGCAATAAACATGAACAGTATGTTTTTCCATGTATGTGTACATTAGGATCTCATATCTAACACACAATGCATGCATGACCTGAACTGAAAGAAGTCTATGCGATTTTTCTCAGATGACTGTTGCTATCAGGCTGTTCATAATCATCTTGAAAGGACTAAACAACGAGCATTCCAGATTAAATACAAAATTAAGCAGTGTGGTAATAATGGTGTCCATTACCACAAAAAGTGTATTATATATGCACCTACAGTGATGGTTGTTAAACCCACAGACTTCAACTTAAATCCATTGCTGTCAATGCTTGTACAAGTTTTTATTTCTGTGGGAATGCACCAGATGCCACTGATACCGTGACTTGATTTAACCCCAAGTATGTCTAAAAATGCATCATTTTGTCTTAATGGAAACCTACACATAACATTTCAGAAGTTATATCAAAATCTGTTAACATGGTTCAGTGAGAGGCACCTGGGAATAGTTCTGATTGTTGTTTTTTTGCTTTTCATATTAAAATAGGCACACTGGCTCTCCTTCAATTAGGATTAATCTCAGATCTTACCGATTTAATGCCCAACTCTGATTCCCTTTCAACAGTCAAACTAGCGCAATAGCCTATTAAAATCCCTGATTACTGTAATTCTAAAAATCCCAACATGGCCTGCCACTGGTGATTGCTCATTATTCGATTTTGATTAGAAAACCAGAGGCAAAGGACACGAAAAACAGTATATAGTCACAAGGTAAACAAAAACCCGAGCACCTATATTCACGTACAATATTTTAAATGCCAATGTGAACTACAATAACAGTCCTGAGACAGAGAAATCCCAAACTGAGCATCCAGCTAATGCTCCTGTGAAAAAAAGGGTCTTAAACTCAACCCGTACACTATAGCTGTGATATTGATAGAACAAGCTGGAAAAGCTCTAACAGTTCCCTTGTCCCTTCAAGCAGTGAAGTGCATCTCTTTGGTGAGCATTGAGACAATGCAGGGGATTTGTTTCTTGGCGTCAAAGCCAGGCAGGTTGGAGGTCGACTCAAAGTCGAGTGCCACTTTATGATTGACCCTGGTCATGATCTGCATGAGCTCTAGTTCTCTGCCATACTTTGCTATCATTTCACAAAGGGACTGAATGAACCAAGAGCCAGTCATCGTGTTTCTCCAGGAGTAGTAACCTGACAGAGGAAAGAAACCCGTGTGTACATTAATGAGGAAAAAAAATTAACTTAAATGATTTTAGCAAATGGCTGCAATATAACAAAGAGTGAAAAATTTAAGGGGGTCTGAATACTTTCCGTACCCACTGTATATGCATGTATGTATGACTTGGTTGATTAATTAATCAGCATATCGTGCAATTAATTCTATTGCAAATTAAAATCAATTGACAGTCCTAAAAAATAATAAATACTATCAGTAGCCACATTTATACACAAAAATACAGTAAAAACAATATTGTGAAATATTAAAATTTTAAATAGCTGTTTTCAGTCAATAGATATTTAAAATAAAATGTATTCCTGCGATGCAAAGCTGAATTTCCAGCATCTTTACTCCAGATTGTAAGTGTCATATGATCCTTCAGAAATCATACTAATATGCTGATTTGCAACTTAAGAAACATTTCTTATTGTTGAAAACAGTTACGCTGATTAATATTTTTGTGGAAAATGATTAATAGAAAGTTAAAAAGAACAGCTTTTATTTGAATAACATTATCACATTATAAATGTCTTTAGTGTAGCCTTTGATTAATTTAATCTGTTCTTGACTGAATAAAAGAATTGATTGCTTTCAAAAAAATAAAAATCTTAGTGGTCCCAAACTTTTGAACAGTACATTCTGTTTGTGAATATTTTATCCGATACTCACAGGAAGCGTTTGTGTGGTTAGTTTGTGTCTGTACCTGGTGCAGTAGAGTACGCATAGAGGAAGTCCGCCTCCACAGGGATCCTCATAGATTTATCTGAGCTGTCAGTCTCCACACCAGGATCCAGTTCTGTACCTCTACAAGCCTAGATAAACATAGCCTTCATAAATCTCAAGAGTGAAAACAAGTACTCCAAGCCCGCTCATTACAAACCTCACACTCACATCTGTTCTCACACACACACACTGGACATACCTGTATGAAGAAAAGTTTAGGCTTTCCCACTAGTGATGGGCAGCGGTCTCCTCTGAACAGGCTAGTTAACTGTTTGAGCTCCACAGACGTATCAGTGCCGAAAAACACTCCCTCATCTCCATGACTGAGCATCACACACACTAATGAAGCACAGTGGCTGTGGTCGTCACAAGAAACTGCGATAAAACAACAAACAGCCACGAATAATTACAATTACAATTGTTAAAAAACAGAGTATAATTATCAATTACCATCAAATCTGGGTATAGACAACTGATTCAGTGTAATTTTGTAATATTTCAGTTGCCACGCCAACAGATCTGAGAGCCAAGAGACAGAATATTAGATTTTTTTTTAAGAATTTGTGCAGAGTTGAATACGCCATACCTGCTGTTAAAACCTGCTTAATCTGCACAACTGTCTGGTCATTGTAGACTTTCACAGTGTATCCGAGCTTTCGAAACACATTCATTACATTTCCTGCATCTACGTCAGTGCCATTGCGTTGGTTCATGCCTGAAAGAAGTGAAGAACAAATAACCATTGGCTATATTACACATGACTGAAAGTACAAAGCATGATTTTTTTGTTTTGGTTATTTTAAAAATTATGTACATTTTCATATATATCTGTGTATATACTGAATATATAAATATAATATTCAGTGTTTTCCCTGCCATTATATTAGGGGGGCGGCCCTAATTCTGTCATTTCTGTCTCTACGTTACATGGTCGCGCTCTCTGTATCGCGCACAGCGGAGTTCTGCCCCGATGCGCATAACGTCTGCCGTCTCACTAATGAGGACATAAATACATGAACAACATCTCCAGAACTGCTCTGAGAGTCACTTTGTGAGCATTTTGCCGTTTCATTTGAGTAAAACTATCCTCATCATATCACATAAACACAGGACTGTAAAGGTATTCATGGCAACGCGTCAAAATAAAAGTTCGGTTTAACTTGAAGACATTGCGGCAGAAATATATTACTATTGTTCAGTAGAATGTACGTAATAGGCTACTACAACTACTAAAATTATTAAAACCTTATTTTTCAGCAATAATCATACAATATTTCTTCAATGTTTTAATTGTAATATTAAATCCCCTTTATTTTCCAAAAATATATATTTTAAATTTTCATTAATTAAAAGATCAATTAAATGACTGTTTTATGCCTTAAAAATGTAAATACACAACACAGAAAAATCATTAGGCTATTGTAAGAATAAATGAAACTTGTTTTTATGCTTTCAAATAATTAGACATGTTAAAACACAGAATTTGGTAACAATAAAACATAAGGTTGGAAAAAATAAAAACATTTCATAGGGCCCTAAGACATGTTTTTTGATTAATAACATTTAATTTAATCATTAACAAGGAGTCCAGAAAAATTAAAACGGAAAAAAACAACCCCAAGCCATAAATCTAGGGGAAACACTGATATTTAGAGTTATATAGCGTTATGCTGCTCAACTTCATTCACTGTAGCATTTATTACTATCGATTTTATTTATTTCGTTTAACACTCATGTTGTGTTCTGGTCATTTTGACCCGGAGAGGATTTTCTTGCTCCCACAAATGCTAGTTAATGTTGTCACACACTGTCTAAAACTTACTGACTCACATAGGGTATAATTACTTACCAAAACTTTTTTGACAGTCTTTGTACTTTCCCCCCCCCCACCCTGTTACACTTATGGTGTTCCCAGTCAAAAATGACCATTCTACAAAATGTTATCAATTTCTCATGCTACATTATTAACAAGTCTTAAATGCAATCTTTTTTTATCAACTGGTTTTCTGTCAGTTAGCACAGGTTTTGTATCCAACAAATAATGCTTTTTCAAAAACTGAGGTGCATATGATCAGATCAATGAGGTCTCCAACCAGTCAGTTACAAAAAGAAAATATAGCTGCAAGCAGCAATCACGGGGCCAAGCACTCCAGAGGCAAATTGAGGAGCTAAGCATGGCATGGAGCATCAGACCAAATGCAACAATGAGTAATAAAAACAATTTTAAGATGATTGTAATTGAAATCATAAATACAACCGGACGAATCAACTTGAATTCCATAACTTTTTGCCAGCATGGTCTGAAGATGATCTGAGCCAATTTTGGTGAGAATCAGACAAACCGTCTAGGACGAGTTCGACAAAGTAGGTTTTACGAACAATTAAAAATAGCGAAAAAATAGCGATTTTTGAATTTTGGCGTTCATTCGACTCGGCATAAGCCAAGGATTCAGAGGGAAAAAGAATTTTCATTTTGTGCCTTATGGTTCAAAAGTTATTAGCATAAAGAAATTGCAACTTTGGATAAGTGGTGGCGCTAGAGAGTTGGAGTTAGAGATTCCAAACTTGCTGTGGTTAATGTTGAGACTGTCCTCTATCAGTGTGCCAAATTTCACAACTTTCCCGCAAGCGGTTCTAGAGGCTGCCATAGACTTTCGGCGGAAGAAGAAAAATTACGCTAACGGATACAATAGGTGCCACTGCAACTTCGGTGCTTGGCCCCTAATAAAAACCTGTGCAGGAACACCAAATTAGAAGACCAAATTAGGTGAAGGTTTTTCTGGCCACTGAACCATTATAGGCCATAACATCAAAATAAATAATCACCTTCATAGTTATCAGCAAAAATTTCAATATCGGTACGTTCCTAATACATTAACTAAATTTGTTCACCGTTCTGTTCATAAGGTAAATGCATTTCAACAATCATCTGAGTTTGATGAGCATTTGAACTGACAACCTTCACAAAAACACCTTCAACAGCACAAAACAAGTGTCACCTGTGTTGGGATCAAAGTTCTTGTTGTTGATGATGATGCAGTGGCCAATGCTGGGGTAGTTCAGGCTGTATCTGAAGGCATGTGACTCAGTCTTAGCATCAACCTCAATGGGCTGCAGTCCGGATGCCCCAACCACAGCAGCACTGGACAAACATGATTGAACTGACTGTATTTCATATAATTAATGGGATTACACAGATTTGTGTAGGTCTGTTCTTTAGTTCCATTTATACTTTATTCATTTAGAACTGTAATAAAGAATCATAGACTAAACATATAAATAATAAAAAATTATAAATGCTCATATAAATAATAAACGTTAAATTAAAACCCTTCACGGTAATAGACCTAAATGCTATAATAATAAACAAGCAGCAACATGTCAGTCTATATATTTAAACACCATAGTAACAAAAAGAAAAGAAAGCGTTAGTGAATTCAATACTGTTTTTAAACTGTCAATGACTTCGGAAAGCTGCACAGCAACAGTCGTCATGCTCATCTTACTCTGCTGTATCCTCGCGCCGAGCGTCCACGCAGTCTCCGTTCATCTCCAAACGTTTAAACATCACTTTTAAGGATAAAAAAGGTTTCTTCTCCAGAGGACGCTGGTGGAAGTGTAACTGGAGACGTATAAGGCGTTATAACCGGCCCTCGGAGGCGGCAGAATGATCACTGCAGCCGCATGCCGGGTGGATTTTCTTTGTTGTTTGTTGACTCACACGACCAGCCAATCAGAAGCTGCACGAGCTGAAAAAAATGCAGCGTAATATATCAATTTGTCAAGTCAAAACCAGCAAGATCTCTCTTACAGCTGTAGATAATTCACATAATGGCTTTGTGAGTCATAAAACCCAGTGAGCTGTCTTCCTAGACAGCGTGTTCCAAACGTGCGAGTTCACAAAGCGCCCAACTGTAACGTTAAAGGTGACATAGCCATTGTAATGAAGGTCAAGTTCCGCGTGCCCTGCCAATGCATGGTGAATATAACAATACATTTGAGAAACCTGAATGTCTATTTAATAGATTTGAAGTTGAACTACTCAACTGCACAAGTACATCCAAGAGTGCACCGTCTATTTAATAAAAATATTAAAGCTATGCAGCCGTATATGCATGGCGTTTCTTTGTCTGCTTTTCAACGGATACCATGTAAAGATTGACTAAAACACAACACCTAAAACTTAAATGTCAGAAAACAATAAAGTAGATGCTTACCAAAATCTTGAAAATATCCTGTTATTGGGAGCTTGTGATGTACAGGATTCCGACAACAAAGCGGTTGCTCAGCATCCAGGAAGTGTACTTTGCTCAGGCTACAACTCTTTGCTTTTGCGCTTGGCTATTGCGCTACAATATCGCCATCTGCTGGATAGATGCTTCTTACACAAACATTCTGCCACCTGAAAATGTTCAGGATCCTCTGCGCTAAGTCAGCTCAGTTACAGGCCTTTATCAGTTATGTGCTAAACAACCAGTGTTGGGGAAAGTTACTTTTAAAAGTAATGCATTACAATATTGCGTTACTCCCTAAAATAGTAACTATTTACGTTACTTAGTTACTTTTTATGGAAAGTAATGCGTTATATTACTTTCGCGTTACTTTTTAAATATAAGCAGGGCTTGATTGTTTTTAATATAAGAAGTTCTATTTATAGCAAATATAAAAGCCCTTTCACACCAAAAAGTGTAATGAATAAACCTCAGGCTGAAGCAAAAGTAAATTCACGTCTGTACAGTAGAACGCAGGAGAAGAAACACTCTTCAGCAATAAAAAAACAGCACAATTGTTAGTTTCTCTAAAGTCATTTTTGCTTATTAGGATGGTTGAACTGGATCATCAAAGGTCAGCAGCAAAGACATTAGTTAATAAAATGGGATTAGATACATTTGTGTTATTTAACATATTTAATTATTGCAGGTTTGCGTCATATTCTGAGTAGCATTATTTTTATTCATTTTGAGGAATACTGAATCTGTGTTTTGTTTTGTTTTTGTGAGTGATTAATGCATATTCATATTTATTTTGGAACTACAGTAACATCTTCTGATTTCTCAACATGGGTTTAGGCTTCACTGTATCCATATTTATAATATAAAGACTACACATTGAAGTTAGCTATTTTTTGGCTTAAACTATGTTGTAGTGTTTTACACTTTTATTTATTTTTTATATATACAAGGTGTTGTTCCATTGTTCATTTTATAGTATCCTTAGGCATCCTTTTCCAATACATTGTTTCTTTTGCAGAGGTAGCTGAATCATATCTTCATTGTCCTGTTGAAGGAACAGACATCATAATGAAATGGCAGGCAGGCAGGTTTAATAAGAGGTCCTTAGACAAAATCTAAATATTTACAAAGGATTTTAAATACAACGGATTTTTTTTTAAAATAGAGATATTATCATTTAAAAAAAAATCTGAAAAGTTAAATGAAATGAGAGATGACCTACCAAAGCTTCAGTGCTCCATGGGCATGGCCACTTCAGGGTGTGCTGGAAACTTGGAGAGTCTCTGGGGTCTTTTCTCACACGTTTTTTTTGTGCGGATGCTGAACCACATCTACATTGTCCTGTCGAAAAAAAACAGTAATAGTAAAGTGAAATTGAAAAGTAAAAATGTAATGTTAAAGTGAAAAGTAAAAACGAGAGACTTACCGAATATCCAGTGCTCCATGGGCACGGCCTCTTCCAAGTGAACCTGGTTGCTCCCTTTAGAGACACAGAGAGTCCTGGTGATCCCTTGAGGAACCTGGCAGGCATAGGTGCTTCCTCTGAGGATGCAGTTGCCACAGGTGCTCCCTCTTGGAATGAGGCATGCACCAGTGCTTTATCTGGGGACCTGGCCGGGACAGGTACTTCCTCAGGGGATGCAATGGGCACTGGTGCTTCCTCTTGGGTTGAGGCAGGCACTGTTGCTTTCTTTTGAGACGAGGTGGGCACAGGTCCTTCCTCTGGGGACAGGCAGTGGTGCTCCCATTCAGGGTCTTGGCAGGCCTTGGTGGTCCCTTTGGGGGCTTTAGGGGCAAAGGTGTCAAGATGACATCCCTTTTTAGATAAAGTCTAATATTTTCAGGGATTTTCAGTTTTCCCCTCAGTTGATGCCTGGCATGCACAGATGCTCCCTGTAGTGACCCATCTGCCACGAGTTTTTCCTCGAGGGACGAGGCAGGCACAGGTGCTTCCTCTTGGGATGAGACAGGCACAGGTGCTTCTTTAGGGGACAAGGCAGACACAGGTGCTTCCTCTTGGGATGAGGCAGGCACAGGTGCTTCTTTAGGGGACGAGGCAGACACAGGTGCTTCCTCTTGGGATGAGGCAGGCACAGGTGCTTCTTTAGGGGACGAGGCAGACACAGGTGCTTCCTCTTGGGATGAGGCAGGCACAGGTGCTTCTTTAGGGGACGAGGCAGACACAGGTGCTTCCTCTTGGGATGAGGCAGGCACAGGTGCTTCCTCTTGGGACGAGGTGGGCACAGGTCCTTCCTCTTGAGACAAAGTGGGCACAGGTGCTTCCTCTTGGGATGAGGTATGCACAGGCGTTTCCTCTGGGGACTTGGGGTGAACAGGTGCTTCCCCAGGGCACGAGGCAGGCACTGTTGCTCCTTTCAAAGTTTCGCAGTAGTTGGTGGTCCCTTTAGGGACCTCAGGGGAAAGGGTGTCAAGATGACATCCTTTGTTAAATAAAGCTTATTTATTTTAAATAAACAGGCTCTCCCTGTTGGTACTTAGGAGAAACAGGTACTCCTTGTGGGGCCTCCACTATTCCCTACCACTGGTCTGAAGTGAGGTCCCCGCATTCATTCTTCTTAGATGATGAGTACGATAGATCTTCCACCTCCATTACTGCCCACCACCGCCCTGCAGGGAGGGCCATGATGAGCTCATCATGCTCATCAATGGGGCTGAAGTGCATGGTTGACATGCTCAGTATAGTGGATAAGTGTCTTTGCTGGTGGTAAGACAGATTATCCAGAAGAGATGCATAACTCTGAAACGCTATTTGTGTGTAACAATGAACTGTAAAACACTGTGAAAGAAAGAGAAGAGCTGTGTAAGCCCAGAAACTGGTTGCCTTAGTGTTTTAAAATTCAGATTTTTTTTTTCAATTTACTTATTAAAAGGGTCATAGGATGCTCATTTTCCACAAGTTGATATTAGGAGTCATTCTTGTCTACATCTGCTCCAGCGGTGAAACAATGGCGGACTGATGACAGCTCACTCAGGGCGGGTCTAAGGTAAGATGCCAGTCCAGTCTGTGCTGAAACGCTACTGTCAATCAAACTATCCTGGGAGGGGTCTGTCAGTGTGACGTCACACAGACAGGCATCTGAGATCGGCTCGATTTGAGAAAGGGGGAAATCATTTAACCAGATTAAAAAAAAAACACTGGGTGGATTTTATTTAATCCCTAAAAATAATATCCCCTTTTTCAAATCAGGCCGTTCTCAGCTTCTTGTCTGTGTGACGTCACACGGACGAAGGCCGCTCCCACGACAGTTGATTGACACTTTATAACTGATATAAATTGGAAAAAAAGCTCGTCTTTTGCCCAGTAAGTTTTGTATATTTAACAAGGTTAAGGAAGTCCATTATAAAATCCTTCACAAAATCTATCCCGTTAACTCTTCCATTACTAAATATTCTGACATTGATGAGAATTGTTCATTTGTGGTTTTATAGAAGAAACAGCTGCCCATTTATTTTTTGATTGTAGCATTACTAACAAATTTTGGGTCGATTTAAGTTTTTATATTTTTGGCACTATGAATGAGGTGTACCATTTTGCCCTCAAAGATATTATTTGTTATTATGAAAACCCAAAACACGTTTCTTTTGAATATGTTGTTAATTTCTTTATTTTGTATGCAAAATTCTTTATCCATAAGCAAAAATGGCGTAAGTCCTCTTTGTGTCTTACACTTTTCCTTGCTGAATTCAACTCTGTAATTTAATCTCTTAGATTGATAAATAACAAAAAAAGTTTTTTTTTTAATGTTTTATGATGATGTGTTTAAAGACACGTTAACTTTATTATGATGCTTTTCTCTTCATGTGAGCTTAAACCCAGGTTTATCTTGTTGTTGATGTAAGTGTAAGTATAAAAGTTGTCAAAGATTTTCCCTGATGTTTGTATTATGTTTTCTGAAAGTAAAAAAAAAAAAAAAGATAGTTGATTGACACGGCCATTTTACCTTAGACCCGCCCTGAGTGAGCTGTAACAGTCCGACCGCCATTGTTTCCACGCTGGAGCAGGAGTAGACAAGAATGGCTCCATAGCGATTGAGGTGTTTTGTTGTTAGATGTAATAATGAACATAGCAATCGTCATTTACTCCCGACATCTGAGCCGCTGAAGACGCAGTGGATTACTTTTGTTTGTGAAGGGAATGCGCCCCTAAATGCGTTTATGTTTGCCCGAACCATTCGTGATCCAGCTTCACTTACAGCAGAAGTGAGTATAAGATTTATTTTTTATGAATCTTTGCAATAGCTGTTCCTAATAACTTGCTAGTTAGCAAATTTTGCGGCTAAATGCAGCTAAAGTAAACAGTCTCTCAGAGCACTGTTCATCACCCCACAGAAGAGAGGGGCGGGTTCAGCAGAGCTCATTAGCATTTAAAGCAACATGCAAAAAACGGGTTGATTTCTGCAGAGCTGTTTTTGACGGTAAAAAGGGTGTTTTTTTTACACTACCATTGAGAAATTTTAACCAAAGTATGTTATACTCTTTTATAGACTATATGTTATAGTCACTTAAATATGAATTGTTAACAGTATTTGTAGGAAGTATTGCAGGGTCACACGTTTCTTGCTAAATCAGTATCAATATTAAGAAAATATCATCTCTCTACAGCAGTTATACTGTAAGTTATGCTCAAAGTAGGCTTAATGTAGACTGTAGAGTACCTCTTTATCATTGTAAAGAGGTCTTTACCAACAGTTATTTATTCTCTGATATAGTGTATGATGGCTTTACAATAATCAACATTTACTAATAATTAACAATTGATTAACCGTCCCCTTATCTCTAATAAACTGTGGAGATCTGTTTAGATTCATGTAATGGGTGGTCTGATTCTCTTGCTAATGTTTAGGCATTTTACTTGTGGTAAATTATGTTTTTTTGGGAAATGTGCCTAGCCAATTTATGTGCGACTAACACACTTTATAGGATTTTGGCATGAGTATAGTAGTTCAGCTTGGAGATTGTTTAAGCATCAAAGAAAAGGGAAAAAAACCCCTGATTATTCTTGGATCAGTTATATCAGGGCTGTCCAAACTCGGTCCTGGAGGGCCGGTGTCCTGCAGAGTTTAGCTCCAACTTGCCTCAACACACCTGACTGGAAGTTTCTATGCCTAGTAAGAGCTTGATTAGCTGGTTCAGGTGTGTTTAATTAGGGTTGGAGCTAAACTCTGCAGGACATCGGCCCTCCAGGACTGAGTTTGGACAGCCCTGAGTTGTATCATAAATAGATACCTTTATAAGGAGCAACAATGACCTGTTTTTTTTAAGGGTCTCTAAAGATCATTCCAACTGTTTGTTTCAGACAGTTGCCTTCACTTTCTGACAGGAATAATGCATCTAAACTGCTATCAACACAGCATGTACTGCTCTAATCACAGATCAACACATTCAAGCATTGATCTCCCTTTATAAAAGTGAAGTATTTCAAGTTGAATATCTTGATTGTTCTGCCTAAGTGTCTTTGTGTGTATGAAAAGTAAATAAACGCATGCAAGACGAACACCCATTTTAGAGAATAATTTATTGCCAGTAGTAAAGCAGTTAAGCTAGTGGCAGTATTTAATAAAAATCATGAAACAAGACCATAGCATTGCTCACACAAACGCAGACCCTGAAAAAGTCACATGTCTGTGAATAATCTCGCACTATAAATATATTGGGTCCCATTTTCATGGTCAAAAAATAAAGATGTTCCAAAGTCACAATTTACAAAGAACAAAAAAAAAAGAAAGAAAATAAAACATAACACATCACAAGAATATGCAGACATCCTTTCAGAAATGAACATGTGTTGTGAAGATCACACATTCAAATCCTTGACATTTGTTTATGTATTTTTAAAAATTATTTTCTTTGCTTGTGAATGGACATACAGTAAGGCTGATACACACCATTTGAGTTGGTAAACTACTTTTTCCTGTCTTTCTTTTTTAAAAAAAAAAGCAAAAAATATCTACAAAAACCTAGTAAAACCTTGAAATCAAAACTGTACATTAAAATTTACATTACAAATGAATGAGGATTTGTATAAAAAATCAGTTTGCATGGTTATATCTATACAAATACAGATATCACCTTGATGCTCGAAATGATGCTTGTCTCCCATTATCCATGACAATATATCAGTTATATTTTCTGTGTAAATTGTACATCTCAGCATGATCTTGTGCATGATGATCAACATATTATTTAATGGCACAGCCAAGTCTAATGTTCTCCCCAATACTGTTAAATAATAATAATAATATGAATAACTGCCCACAAGAGCTACTGGAGAGAACTCGTGTTTAAGCACGTCTTTTCAAAACCTCTCTTGAGTGAGATACATATGTATACAATGTGTGCGTTTGGATGTTTGGCATTTACGTTAAGTGTAAGACTACGTTTGTGTACCGTGTATGTGGTGTGGTTATGGTTTGAACACACAGTCAGTCTCCTGTAGCAGGGTTTCATTTAGGCACTTTTGATATTCTGGATCCAGTGTCAGACTTCAGTATGCTGCTGCTGTTGAGAGTCCAGCGGCGGTATGATGAGCCTCTGAAACTGCGCTCCCTCCTCCTCTCCGCCGCTCTCATAATCGCTCATCATCACTTCTGACTCCTCGCAACAGGCGGACATGTCCGAGCAGGATGCCGTGGACGTGTACAGCGAGAGCGACATGTTATCGGCAGCGGGGGGATCGAAGTCGCGGCCATAGCCCAGCGGGAAGCCTCCGTGCCGGTATCCTCCGGTGGAGGATGATGTGATGGTGCTGGTGGGGTTGGTCTGGGGTTCGGGCTCTGACGAGTAATGGTGGTGGGGTAGGAATTGGGTGAGGCTGTAGAGTTGGGGTAAGGGCGGTCGCTGGCGTACTCCAGATCCTCCGGGACTAGAGGGGGCGCTGTTTAGCGCTCGCGTGGTGGGCTGCAATGTGCCGTAGCGATCCCCGTACTCCGGCACGGGTGGAGGAGGGGGCAAGTCGTCGTGGGAAGTAAAGTCATCGGGTGGAGGAGGGAAGTCGCTTTCAATGTCGTATCCGCCGGTATAGTAGTCCGTGTCCAACAGGGCGGGGTCACTGTAAATGGTGGGTGGGGCCTCCACTACCTCATACTGAGGAAATTCCTGGATTCCAGGAAGTTGAACACTCGGCATCCAGTCAGATGTGTCCCAATGATAGCCTGTCGGACAAAAATAATAGTAAGCATCACAGTGACAGGCCGCAATACAAAAAACAAAAACAACAACAACAAAAAGATTAGATTAGGTTTTACACAAATAAGAAGGGCTGGGGTCAATATCAATTCAACTTCAGAGAGGTCAATTTTAGTTTTGAAAAAAAAAAAAAAAAGGCATTCATAACCCATTTTGCTTAACATTAATGTAGTATAGAAATTAGAAGTTGAGCAGGAAATTATTGAAATAATGGCAGCCATAATCCCTTCTTATAACACTTCTGCCGTTATTTGCTATAATTGACATAACTTTTATTACACTAATGTTAACTAACATTATGAAGAGTTTTTTATAATAACATGCACTAATGTATTATTGACAATAAAATAAAAAAAAGAATAAAATGAAAATGCATTATTATCAATAATTGAATTCAATAAAAATGAAAATATATTTTTTTATTTTTTTGCAAGCTCTTATAACACTTCTGCCGTTATTTGCTATAATTGACATAACTTTTATTACACTAATGTTAACTAACATTATGAAGAGTTTTTTATAATAACATGCACTAATGTATTATTGACAATAAAATAAAAAAAAGAATAAAATTAAAATGCATTATTATCAATAATTGAATTCAATAAAAATGAAAATATATTTTTTTATTTTTTATTTTTTTGCAAGCTGGGATAATGTGCAGGATTTTCTTGTTTCTATATTAAATAATAATAATAATAATAATAATAATAATAACTTAATATAACAAATACACTATAATGTTAATAATGTCGACTTGAAATTGACCTAAAATTAACAGAAAATCTTTCAATGCAAATGTTTTTCGTCAAATGTTAATTTGTGTTTTGTTAAAATGTTAAAAATGTTTTCTGTGCACTAAATGAAGTTGAATTGACTTCAACCCTTCATAAACCACACAGTTAATACCAGCCAGGTCATTTAAAACCAGCATGCAATGTCAGTATCACACCAAAACAATGCAGATCATTCAGAGTGCACACAAATACACACACCACGCATGTACAGTAACTCAGAATATGTCTATTGTTTGTAGATTTACAAAACAACCTTGACAAAATATGACAATTAGTCAATACTTTCAAAGATTAATTTGTAAACATTATATTATTAGGGAGGGTGTTTTAAGGTTACTATTATAGAGCAGTTTGAGGGAATTTCAGGGAGACAATACCATGTTTAACTGGGAAAACAAAAAACTTTTTGTGATGAAAAGCTGTGACAAAAATTGCACAATATCCAATTATTTCTAACGCTACCAAAAGAAGTGAGTTTATTTCAGACTATTTTTGTCACAGATTTTGTGGACATGCAGAGTTTTGTTATATTGAAGGGGGTACCCAAGCCAAAATGAAATCAAATGGAAAGGCATCAGGCAAACTGTACAAAATAAAAATAAATCACCTCTTGGGTTCTTGTGTTCATGAGCCGAGAATGACTCTTTAGATAAAAAGCAAACAGAATTGCATAGAAAAGAGAGAAAGAGAAAATGTCAAATAATAGGAGACCGAAGAACACTCTGGAAAAAAAGAGTGCAGTACAAGGTGGATACAAATGTAAGGGCCATGAAGTTATGAGATGATCTTCATGCCATTTGCTTGCACAGAAACAGGTGAAAGACTGAAGGTGAAATCAGTCTTGGAAAGACTGCAATTTTCCATCTCAAATGAGCTGAACAATCATGTGCCACTGAAATCAAATGAGGCACCTGATTGGCTAATGATGCATTTGATAGAAGATGTGATCGGTCATTTTTAATTTCTTTTGTCTTTCTAGATGTGATATGGGTGAAGAAAATGGCATTTTGGAGACTTAAAGGGTTAGTTCACCCCAAAATGAAAATTAGGCTGCGTTTTTTACAAAAACGCATCGATTCGCTACAGGAGGCCTTTGTTCACCCCCTGGAGCCGTGTGAGACACTTTTTTTTATGGAAAGGTGCTTTTTATTTCGCGTCTTTTGGACTGAAGCAATGCAACACCAGCTGAGTGCAACGATAGAGCTTGAAAGATCAAAGACAATTTTTTATATAACTCCGACTGGATTCGTCTGAAAGAAGAAAGTCATATACACCTAGGATGCAGCGAGGGTGAGTAAAACGCAGCCTAATTTTCATTTTGGGGTGAACTAACCCTTTAATAATTACCCACCAAACACTAATGACACAGATAGCCAATAATCAGCAATGAAGCAGCAAAAGAATACCTTCATTCTCCACCGAGTCAACAGAGCTGACAAGGTGGATTACTGTCACTAGGGAGGCTTGTAAGAAGGGCAGATAAGAGAAATCTAACATTAATTTTTCAAGTAAACATGACTGGAAAGAAACACTGGAAGTCAAGACTGCAAGGGAGAGAAGAAACAGACAAAAGCGTTTCTCACGATGAGACATTGCATTCTGACATCTGACAAAACTGATGGATTGGAACTGATTTACTGGCACCATCAGAACAACAGATACGAACAGGTTTTATGGGATTTTGGCTTCTGACAAGGGTGTGATCTGAGGGATGGGTTAATGGCAGAGGGATTCAGTTGTGTCGGGAAGGCACACGTCTGGGTTGAGCTCTGGTGGAGGACGGTGGGAATGACGCTGACACTGTGCTCATGATTACACACATTAACAGAGAGATAGAAGGAAGGATCAGGAAAATTCTCAAAGATAAAAGAGAACAAAGACACTCTCTAGCCCCAAACCAAAACCAGCAGATGGAGAAAAATTAAAGAAGCAGAGGAATATGTGGGTACATGGCCATAAGGAAATATGGACAATCCATTTAATATAATGCATTAGTGTTCATCAGAGGTTCAGTGGGGGAGTTGATAGGGCAAGGTCAGTGGTTGAAAAGGTCAAATGAGGGTCAAGAGTCAATGGTTAGATAACTGTAGTCCCTTACACATGACTTATGTCAGGGTGTGCAAAACGATATTTAAAAAATTATATAGCAGGTTCAGACATGATTGTTCAATGTCTGTCAGACATGTGCTCATGCATTCAAAAACAGTTGAATGAAGTGCAGCAATAGAATTTGAGACGAGATTTAAAAAGTTGACTTTTGGAGTTGGGCAGTTATTGTTTTTTTGATGTTTATAGTGGCGAAGCTTAAATAGCAAAAACTGTGAGATGTAACTTCTCTTGTTTTCACACAATCTGTTATCTACAGTACTACAACTTGTTTGAAATTCTCCCCCTTCAAACCACTGCTGCTTAAAAAAACAAAAAAAAAAAACTTAATTTAGGAAATGGCATCCTGCAGTAAAAATAAGAATCTTTTTTTTTTTTTGTAATTGAAATGAAGCTTAAATAAAATAAAATGTAAAAATTATAAGAAAAACTTGCCTTGGCAACTAACTGAAATAAGAACTAAAATGGAAATTAAATAAAAGAGATCCACAAAAGCACATAAAATTGCTAAAAGTTAAACTAAAATGAAACAAATATTTAAAATATTAATAAATAATATAAATAAAACTTAAATAAACACTGCCATCCTCAGGGATCCCTAGTTTCAATGCATTTCTCAACACAAGCATCATTTGGTGCTTTGATCGGCCAATATCTAACATGCATAATATAAGGATTATAGTGCGTGAGTGATGATATACACACTTTTGACTAGATTCACACTGCATCAGATTCTCTCTTATCTTGTTTTTATTTTTGCATAATAATGATATCATCCTGCAAACTGTGCAGTAACCATTTGCTTCAAAAGGTCAGCAGCAAATGGTTCAAAACTGAAACTGTTTGTAATTTAAGCACTGTTACAAGGTTTGACCTGACCGCAACAGCGCCGGGGGAATGCTATTGCTTGACAGTTTGTTCCCTTCAGTTCAACGCACCGGGGAACGCTGCCACAAGTCATGTGAAAGGGCCCTCAGATACAGTAATCAGGATCAACAGAAATGTTGTGCTGCACTGTTGTGGGACAGAAGTAAGTTGGCTGTATCTGTATATATATATATATATTTACTATTGTGCTAATTGAGTTGATTATCTGAACGTGCTGCTCCCGAACTTTAATAAAACATAATTTGATCGGTTTTGAATCTCCTTGGACCTATTTCAACGTCACAATGACAAATTTTGCAGTAAGTAGACAAGTTTGCAGGTGTGGCTAATACTGTCCACACTAATGCAGCACTACTGTTTGAATAGATTTTTATCTATTTCTTCACAAATTTGTTTTTAAATTAATAGGCAGCATTTGTTGTATACTGTCTCTATGTATCACAGTATGCAGTACACTAGGTGGTTTTATTCCAAATATAGCCTTTTTTGGCTACTAAAGTAGCTGTATTCTTTCCATAATATTTTTTTTCAGTTGGTTTACAGAGTAACATACAGTATATATAATTCTGAAATCTGAAAAAAAAAGCATAAGAATGTCTGACAAGTATATCTGGCTGGTTACAATCTAGGAGTCATTTATAAGATGAGTGAAAGCAAATGCATTCTGTTCCATACGTACCATTGTCGTCACATGACTCGGACTGGAAGGAGCTGAGAGAGTGGACCTCAGACATGCTGCCTCTAGTGTTGTAAGGGTGACAGGCACTGTCCTCCACCGGCTTCTTACCTAAACACGGGTCCAAGTCCACCACTTTAGCTGTGAGGAGAAGACAACAGTCACACAAACTTTCACTCACTCACTGAGCCCATTAAATAGACTGTCTTAGAAGTCACACGCAGGACACTTGGATTGCAGATGGGACTCCGTACGTACCATCGTAGTCATAATCCCAGCTGGGCTTTTGTATGGAGTCGCTATCAGACACTGAGTTGGAGGGTGGGGGAGGAGGCAGGTTAGGTGCTACACTACAGACGGCCACTGTCTTCCTGTGCCCGTGCACCGAATCAGGGTTGAACGTGCTGAATTCTGGGTGCTCTGGTATGGCCGAGCCCTCAAATGAGTTGCGGTCCAGATTGTTGCGGGAGTCGCTTGGAATGCTGGGAGTGTAGGAGATGGGCCGTACAGGGACCTGCGGTGGGATGTCAGAGTAGATGTTCTTGTTGAGTTTGGAGTCGAAGTACGGCCGCTGGAGGAAGGCGTGTGGGGCTCCTGTGCCTACGCCGAACTTGTCGTCATCGTCAGATTTGGATTTTGAGCGCCGGCAAATGCGCTTGCGAACCACAACGAACAGTAGGACGATAAGAAAGATGCTGGCAACGAAGACGACGATTCCGATTACTTCCTCCAGGCCGATGTTCCAAGAGGTGGAGACAAATTCGTTGCGGATTTCGGAACGGAGTTCACAGTGGCGCCCACTGTAGCCCGCAGAGCAATTACAGTTGAAGGAGCCGTACGTGTTCTGGCAGTGACCACCATTGCCACAAGGGTTCTTCAGACACTCATCTACATCACTGAGGCACCTAAACTCACACACACACATAAATTGTACTGTAAATACACAGCTGCAGACTCAACCTACACTATCATTCAAAGGTTTGGAGTTTTTTGTCATGTTTTTGAAAGAAGTCTCTTATGCTTGCCAAGGTTGCATTTACTTGACCAAAAATAGAGTAGAAACAGTAATATTATGAAATACGACCATTTTAAATAACTGTTTTCTTTTTGAATATATTTTAAAATGTAATTTATTTAATTTACTGCAAAAGTTTCAGCAGTCCACGACACCTCAGAAATCATTCTAACATCCTGATTTGGTGCTCAAGAAACTTTTTTTTTTTAAATAATTATCAATGTTGAAAACATTGCTGCCTAATATTTTTGAGGAAACTGTCATTCATTTTTTTCAGGATTTCTCAATGAATAGAAAGTTCAAAAGAACAGCATTTATTTGAAATGGAAATCTTTTATAAATGTCAGTATAATTACTGACACTTTGAATCAATTTAATGCATCACTGCTGAATAGAAATATTAATTTCTTTCATTTAAAAAATTCTCATCTAGGTACATCTCAGTCGAAGTAGCATCTCATAAAGAAGCTCTTCATGATGCTCATTTGATATATTTAATTGAGTTTCACAGGTTTATTAGATGGGTCAAAAGATGTACCTGTCTCCTTGGAAACCTGGATCACACTCACACACGGGACCATCCAAGCTATCAATGCACTTGCCGCTGTTCTTACACGGGTTATCTGTGCAGTATGGACCCAGCTGACACCTGATAGAAAATTACAAAGAGCCAAAATGTCATTCAGAAACTTCACAAACACACAACTTTAGATAAACTTTAAATAAGAAAAACTGTGTTTGGATAGTTTTTAATTGCAGTAGAAATTTCTCAAAGAGAAAATTGATTCTGTCTTACTGAATTAAATTTGATTATCAATCACATCACCTCCCAAAGCTTCTGATTAAATTTCCAATTTAATAGGAATTACTGAGAAAGCCGCATGGATTTCTGAAGTATTTTTCTTTAGTTTGAGTCAGATCATGCATATTAATGAAGTTTAATTAATGAAAATATTGACAGAGCTTACATTCTGATTTGGCTACATATCTGGACTATACTCAATGACATTAAAATGGAGAAAGAACAAATTAAATTAAATATCAAACTTTAAAAAATGTTCAAACAGAGGAACAGGATGTACTGCTATGGGGTCAAAGAAAAAAAAAATGTAATTAAAAGCATTAGGAACAAATGAGTCATTTAACATTTAAAATGAAAATGAATGAAAAGTAGACACATTTATCTGCTAACAGAGTCAGCAAAAAAGAAAGATAGCACAATCACATGTTTAGAGCAAACTATTTTTCTAAATTTAAAGCAAAGTATCTGAACACCATACAGGTTGCTCAAGTGTCAGAATAATTCCTATGGTCACATGCGCATGTGTTCTCACCGTTGCCCAGAGTACTGTCCTCTGCACTGGCAGTAGAAGTCTCCTCCTCGTGGGATACATGTGCCTCCATAGAGGCAGGGGTTAGAGGCACAGGGGCTGATCGTGACTTCACAGTGAGTGCCCATGAACGCAGCGGTGCACTTACAGAAATACCCTACAACACACAATAAAGCACAGCACATTAGTCAGTCCTATATTTGAATGAACTACAATTACAAAAAAAAACAAAAAAAAAAACACCATGCATACCTCCATTAGGCAGTGATGAACATGTGCCTCCATTAGTGCAGGGGTTACTGGAACAGCCCTGGACTGGAGGAGCCAAGCTGCATCCGGGAGCCGCCTCGACCAGCTCCTCCAGGACGGAGTGAACCCCTCGAACCTGAGACAGCGGCAGCTCCCTCCCATTAAACACAATCCCCTCCAGACAACCCCGCAGCCCATTTACCACAAGTCTTCCTGAGCCGGACGCCGGCCGTGCATGACCCCCAAAGTACATGCTGGTGTCCAGGTTGAGTGTGCGCAGAGTTCCCGGAGCAGTGCCAGACGCAGCGTGGACCTGATCTAGGACCAGTCTAGCGTAGTTGCCATCTACCTCGAGAGAGACAGTGTGCCACTCTCCATCACTGACCTGGGTACTGTGCACGGACACCACACCAGGACCACTGCCGCAGTCGAACTTGTACTGCAGGCGGCCGTTCACAATCTGAAACAAACACACACAGTCTTGTCTTTCATGCTGACCCTATATTAAAATGACAAACATCTGGAATCAATTAAAATATTTAGTATTTCAAGTCAAATCCACATTCACTATTGACAGTCAAAATATTTTAAATAATTATTTATATATTATTACATTTCTTAAAAATAAACTGATAAATAATTCTTAAAATATAATTATATTTATAAAATAAAATAAATCAGCTTATGTGAACCTGTCCTTTTAAGTTGCATGTTGTATGTATAAATATATAAATGGGTATCTCTCAAAACCTAGTAAGTCACCTAAATGGACAAACCAAGGCAAATGCAATGTTTTGGGGCATGATGTGCAAGGTTTTATTTTTGCACATTTTTGGGCATCACAGGCATATTCTGTGTCATCATCTTTTTTGGACTGAAAACTAGCTTATGATGGCCAAAAATGTGTGCCTATAAAAGTTATTGTCTAAGTAGGCAGTTTATTAGTTATTTTTAAACAGCCAAAAAGATGACTCTGTGAAGTACTTCAGGTGTGATATTGTAGTATTCCGGCAGTTAAATTGTTTTAACAGATGAAATGAGGAATGATTCTTCCGGGATAATCAGAATCAGATTATTATTATAATGTAACAGCAGGGAGATGACACTGCTTGCATTTCAGTCCCAGACTCCTTTGCTCTTTCTGTCAGTTGTGTGGTTTTCCCTCACCAAATTGGAATGCGTGAGAAAGAGCTCCCCTCTCTTCTCCCGGCTCCAGAATAACTCCTTTTCTGTTTTCTCTTCTTTTTCTTGGAAGGACTGAAGGGGTTAAGAGCACACACTCACCTCCAGTATGCTGTAGTCTGTGCCTTTGGCGTACATGACAGTGGCGTGGGTGGAGAACGCTCTCAGTCTGAGGGACAGCTTCATTTCTTCCTTATTCTCGTTCTCCATTAGCCTGTACCGTGCATATCCATTTCCGCTGAATGTTAAGGACTGACGCTCTACAACACAGAGAGCAAACCAAAACAAATTATAAATGATGCTATCTATCATAATGTCCACAGCCAACAATATGTTTTTAATGCAGCAATAATAAATGTCCACTTCATGCACAAAATGTTACTGCTTGAAACGCTGCAAAACACAAACCATTCATAATTCAGCATGCAATGACATCATCTGTTCGATTTGAAACCGCTAACAAGGAAATCAGTGTGGTTGAAACGTCATCCTGGGTGGTTTCTTATTGGCTTACTGGTTTATTATTGTGAACTAAAACTAAAACCATAATAAAACATTTTCATTACTTAAAATAAAATAGTCATTAACTGAAATAAAATATAATATTATA
>NW_015547662.1:1997784-2015817 GCF_001515605.1 Sinocyclocheilus anshuiensis | reverse complement strand
AGATTAAAATATATAAAATTATATATATATATATATATATATATATATATATATACACACACACACACACACATATTTCAGCTAGTCGCAAAGGCAACATTTCTTATTTTCGTATAGTTTTAGTTGAAGTACTAAAACAAAAAAAACTAAATATGACAAAACACAACAAAATTACTAAAACTTTCAAATTAAAATAAACACAGAAATTTAGAAAGTTAGGGTTATTTACTATTTTATAATAGTAATTATTATAGGTAATTTACTATATTTTTTGTCCATAGCACAAAAATAGCAGGATGAGTTATGTAAATTGGGCCTTCAATATGGTGCTTCAATAAAGTGTGAGTTGCACTAAGCTGTGTGACAGCACATAGATGTGTGTTCATACCTGAGCACTCTTCCTGTTTTCCCTCAGGACAAATGCATTTGAATTTGGTATGTATGGGGTCTTCTACACACTCCATGCCATCAGGACAGGGACTTGCCTCACAGAGTTTACTCAGGACAGGACACTCAGCTCCTATAATCACACATAAAGGGTTAACATCACTCTAGACTGAAAGTGAAATATATGGAATATTCTGTGGTTGTATATTCGTGTATATTCGTTACCTTCACAGAGACATTTGGATGTGCGCATGTGACGTGGCGTAACAAAACTAATCCTAGCCGTGCTGTAGGCTGACACTGCTCCCGTCTCCAAGGAAACCGTCTCTTGGCAGTAACTAAGAGGACAGTCCAAACCGGCACAGAGTTTCTTCACAACTCGTACAATACGGACTCCAGTCATCTCTTCGATTACCCCAACTGAGGCATTCAGCTTCCTGTACACCACTTCCTGGGGCTGGAATGGACTTCCTGACCTTTCTAGAGCTACAAGTACTTCCAGGTCACCGGAGGCATCAGCAGCAGGTTGCAAGCTGACTAACTGCACATCTCCGCGTCTGACACCGGCGATATTCCGCAACGCCCGCAAAAAGTTACGCCAATAATCTCCGATAAACTCCTCCGGCGCTATTGCAGAGAAACGCACAGCGATGGAGTTATCGAGCGCTTGTGCTGTTGCCTGTCGTACGTGAATATTGACTCGGGCAGCAGCAGTAAAGCGACCATCTGTCACTGTAATGTTAAGGACGTATTCACCAGCATCCAGATTCCCACGGGCCACGAGTTTCCCATCAGCGGGGGAGACGGAGAAGAGGCCAGAGTTTTCAGAGGTGGAGGAACTATCGGGTGCGAGGCTGTAGGTTAGAGTGTCATAAACATCCTGATCGGTGGCGTGGATTTTACCCAGGACCCCACCTGAATATTCATCTGTTGCTGTGGTGATAAAGATGTCCAGGGGAAGAATGACAGGAGGGTAGATGCTCTCCTCGATCAAACGTACACTCACAAACGCCGTGGAGACCAATGTTGGGCGACCGCTGTCCGTTACCTAGGACAAAGGAGTCAAGAGATTTAGGATTCAGAATTGCAACAATTAGAAATCATTAGTTTCATACTTAGACGTCAAGGTTTAATATTTGGGGTTTGGGCGTCAAATCCCCAATGTTAATTTTAAACAATAGTAATACTGATGTTTGTCTTAGAAAGCACTAGTATTTACAGAAGGAAGAATTTGAGAAAGGAGTCTAATTTCAAAACACAACTGTTTTCATACCTCTTATGCTATATCTCACTTTACAGCTCAGAACAGCAAGTATCATAAATGTTGTTAACTAAAACAATACACTATTAGTCATATAACATATGGTGCCAAATGATCAAGTCAGCTGTTTGAAGTGTAATTGAGTATTAGGGCAGAACGTCTTTGCACATGTTGTATGGAGAGACTGATGATAAGTGCCAGTCACAGTCAGTAGAGGGAGCACTTGAGCCTGGATTTACTCTTGTAGCAATGGACAACTGCACAAGTTTGAGGCTGGCTCATGTCCTTCCTCTTTTACCAATCACTTTGCCTCCCATTTCCCTATCCCTATTGATTTCCCGGAGTTATTTTATAAAACAGGTGTCATTTGTAGCCCTAATAAAAACAGAAAAGTTTAGCAGTGAATAGTCTATGCCATTTTTTTTCTAAATACATCAATAAGAAATTAGTAACTACAAAATTAATTTATTTAAAAAAAGTTTTTTTTACTCAATATATGGAAATAAAAGGACATGCATTTAGAGAATCACCTTATCAAAATGGAAAAGAGACCCATAGAATGACCTCCTACTGAACAAAGGAAACGGTACACCTAAAAGAAGAGGAGACTGGGAAAGAGACGGCTGTAATCATTTTCTTACAGGTCCTCCCCTCTGCTAAGGTTTTCATGGCTGCTCCTTCATACTCTATTGCACATGCCAGGCCCATGTGGGGAATACTGAACAAGCAACGCTTCACCTCAGCTCTACAGATCATCTATCCCTTCATACCTCCAGTGAAAACGGAACAAGACTCCTACAGCTTCAGTGAGAGCTGGAGAATCAGAGGGAGAGATTGAGGTCTCACCTGGGCCTGTAGGAGGTAGAACTCTTGAGTCTGGCGGCTCAGAGTTGCCGCGGAGACCAGCACGCCCTGAGGAGTGATTTGGAAGGCTTCGCCCTCGTTCCCACTGATGATAGAAAATGTGAAAGGAGGTCCATTGTGGGAGGCATCACGGTCAGACACGGTCAGCTGGAGAACACTGGTACCGACTGGCTGGTTCTCCTATACAACATATGCAGAACACGTTAAAGGTTTTATAATTTAGACCTACAACATTCACACTTTTTTTTTTAACATCTTAAGGCAAATTTGGCATGTAACACATTTTACGACTTAAATTGAGAAGCTATGATTATATTTTAGTGCCAGCAAGCACAGGCATATCTGGTGACTAATAATGATTTTTCCTTAGAGCAATGTTTCAAAAGGCAAATGGAAACAGTTTTCGTAATGCATTTAACTTCCATAATGATGAATTTCAACGTGAAACACATGATTCTGTCGGAAATAATGTAAGAAGTAATTACTTCCCCTTTTACTATTGATATTTGTTTGCATCATGAAAAGTAGACTAATATTATTGCTTAATGTTGTTTTAAGTTGTTTTTGGTCAAGATAGTTGATTAGTAAGTTTATGTAAATTGTTTTTAACCTTTACAATTTTTTTTCATGTGTGACTTTTTACCAAATTCAGATTTTTTTTTTATACTGTTTAAGTGTTATTTTAGTATTATTTATATACTATTATGGTCTTTACTGATATTTTGAATTAGCTTTTATTTTTAGATCTTCAGTTTTCACTTTACTTTAAGTTTTGCTAATTGTATGTGCTTTTTTTGCTAATTTTATTTCAATTTCAATTTTTTAGTTTTTCAACTTGAACTAAAAAACTAAAGATTTTAAAGCTTAAGTGTTTCATTTTATTTCAGCTTTTTTCATTTCATTTTTAGTTTATCTATAACTAACAATAACAAGACTGCACTTTGTCAGTGTCATTAATATGAAGAATTCTGTTACTCTACACAGCTGTTTTTGAATGCAAAACGTTTTTTTTTTTTTTTGTGAAATGCATCTGATTGGTGTCTAATGACCCTAAATTCCTTAGAATCAACAGGCATTGGAGAGAGATTATTGACAGTGAAAACAATGTATCATCTCCTCTGAGGACTCAGACCTGTATGATGATGCTGTAGTTGGCCTGAGAGAAGAGAGGTGGGTTATCGTTTATGTCCGAGACGTCTATGTTGACCATAGCGCTGCTAGATCGAGCCGGGCTTCCATTGTCAGAGGCCAACACAGTCAGTGTGTAACCTGAAGTCTAAAAAACAAACAAAACAAAATGCCATCATTAGGTTTCAGCAACAGACTGCCAATGCACCTGCTACTGAGATACCTGAGTGTTTTGTACCTTCTCTCTGTCGAGCTGGCGGGCCACCTTGACCTCTCCTCTGATGGGGTCGATGGTGAAAGGACTGCCTTGATTGCCATCAATGATGGAGAAGCGCACCTGATTACTGGATGGACCATCTGCATCGTCAGCCATGACCTTCACACACGGAGAAACACACACCTGGTTAATATAAAGATTGCCAGGACTCAGGTATGCAACACCCCCGCCTTTCGTCCTTCTTGCCTCGCGAGTCAGTAACTATTGGCCGAGACCCTCGAGGGAAATCAGAAGGCATGCAAGTGAAACAGAGCTGGGTATCAAAGCCTCACTTTCACACTGACAATTTATATTCAGCATGATAAGACTTGAACATCTCTACTAAATGACCAGAGTGCGAGCGAGATAGAAGACTGCAGATAACAGATTGGTGTGGGTCGCTGAGCTTTAGTTTGACATTGGACTGTGTTTGTTTAGTATGTGTGTTCTTTGCTCTGTGTTGATTTTAGGAGATGATGTAACCCAGAGACCTGAGCAGGGCACAATAAAATCAGAAGTGCTTCAGAAAGAGAAGCCGATGACTCACAGCGAGCACGATCTTTCCCAGTTCTGCGTCTTCGCTGACCACAGCAGAGTAAATATCTTGGCTGAAGACGGGGCTGTTGTCGTTTACATCCGTCAGGTTGATGTTCACTGTGGCCATGTCACTGAGTGACGGCGTGCCTCCATCTGTAGCCTCCACTGTTAGATAATACTCATGTGCTGTTTCGTAGTCCAAAGGCTCGATCACGAAGACACCACCTGGGAAGAAAAAGACAATGAAAACCTCTCTAAATAATGAAATATTTATTTTCCAAATAATTAAGTAAATATTTGGATGAACAGATAAATAAATGAATGAATGTATACAGTGTTATAAGATGAGACAAATAATCCAAAGCCAGGCCATGAAGTGTCTAATATGAATCCATCAGAAGTCAACTTGAAATTTAACTGGAAGTCAGTGCTGCAGGGATCTCAAGAGGTTCATCTAAGCTGCTGTGTTTACCTGTATGGGGGTCGACGCGGAACGCTCCTCTCTCGTTTCCATTGATAATGGCGTATGTAATCTCTGCTCCTGCTTCAGTGTCTCGGCTGGCTGCGTGCACCCGTAACACCTGGGTGCCCACCGGAATGTCTTCAGAGACGGTGGAAGTGTACTCGCGCCGCTCAAACACTGGAGGGTTGTCGTTGATGTCCAAGATGGAAACACTGACAGTGGTGAGGGAAGAGAGACGCCGCGGGGACCCACGGTCTGTGGCAAAGGCGCGGAGGGTGTAGAGTGAATGGAGTTCACGGTCCAGAGGACGATCCAGATGCACGATGCCAGTTTCCTCATCGATGGAGAACACACCATCAGCAGAGTCCAGCAGTGAATAGAGGATCTCTGCATTAGAACCTAAACACACACACAAAGCACAATGAGATTAATAAAGACATTTAAAATGTTTATAAGTGTACAAATTTATGGTCAACCCATTCCTGAAAATCTCACTGCCCCCAATTTTCTGAACAGTAGTGCAATTATACAGTAACATTGGCTCTACCAATAATATTTGTCAATTATTCCTTCATTTAATGCACAACTGAAACTCTTTAAAACAATTTTGACCAGCTGTTGCTGTCATTGTCATACTACAAAAGGACAACCAATTCATAATGATTGACATGAAATCGATACATTTTGCAGATTAAGAAGCTTTCAAATCAATGGCAAAGCCTCCAGCAGTTAAAATTATTTTTTCTTTGTTTCTTCGTTTTTTCAATCATTTGCTTAACTATAATGACTTATACATTCATCCAACAAAAGATTCAGTGGTGAAACCTCTGGTCCTGAGCTGCATATTAAGAAGTGTGAGTGAGTGCCACTTATTGTATTGGGGATAGCACACACACACACACACACACACACACACACACACACACACAAACAAACAAACAAGATGAAGATAGAGTACACTAATCCCTCTAATGCATTTTTGAGTAAGCCTCATTTGTGGCTTGCTAGTACAATCCTATCTATCAAGACACACTCACTCATTATAGCCAGTTAACACAATCTCTTGTGTTCTACAAAGTTTCAGTCAGACCAAATTACTGGAATGCAGCTGCTTTATGACAGTTCAGTATTGTGCAAGTCTACTGATCGCTGAATAAACACCTTCTTGTGATTATTTCAAGTCTATTGGTGCAGCTATTTTAGGCTAATCCCATAGACCTCCACTGAAAGTGCTTTGTAAGTGCAAGTAAAAGCATGTCATAGGTGCCGTTCATAGAATTTAACTAGTATTTTACCACATCAGGGACCTTAAAAAAAGCAACCAATGATCTGAAGGTTGTGGCATTGATACTGAGAAATGAGGGAAGAAGAGATTGCTTGTGTTTAGGCCAGACGTAAGTGAAACAGGGTCTGGAATGTACACAGAGCACACAATGTGTCTATTTGAGGATATAGAGTACAAAACAAAAGGACGATAAGAGAGGAATCCATGCAAATGGAAATCAGAGAAATTGAGGGGAAGCGAGTGAGAGAGAGAGAAAGACAGAGAGGTTTGTGTTCTTCTAGATTAAAGGTGCTGCCCTGTTTGACTGAGAACGTCATATGTGCGTGTTGGTTTCCTCTCTAAAGTAATAAAACGACAGATGGACACGACAGGCCATACTGTTGGAAAATTGGAGAATATATTGGGAAACACACTTATTTGCAAACACAATTTCTATTTTAATATATTTTTAAATCAATATATCTTTGTTCTGGATACTGGAGATCTTACCCGTGTCCAGGTCTGAGGCGTACAGGCGAGCCACAGGTGTGTTTATCTCTGTGTTTTCAAACACAGTAAAGGTGTAGGGGTCAGAGGTGAATTGCGGAGCATTGTCGTTGACATCTTCGACTGTGATTTCAACTTCTGCTTCACAAAAGCGTCCGCCTCCATCCAGAGCGCGCGCCTTCATCTTGTGAACCTCCTCTTCTTCACGGTCCAGAGGGAGCAGTGTTTTCAATTCACCTGATGAAATCAAGAAATCAATCAATAATGAGTGTTCAAATCAATAAGACTTTCGTTCCTCTTTGATGATGCAAATAAAGATATTTTTAATGAAACCAGAGAGATTTCGGATTTAATTTAGGATTTACCACATTTAATGTGACGTGCATTAATCAATGTTTATATCTAAATAAAATCCTTAATGAAATCTTTTCATCACAGTGTTTACAAGGTCTTTATGAACATTTTGAAGCGTCAAAGGTTTGGTTGCATGGACTTTCAATGGATGGACAGAAATTTCTCAGGTTCCATTAAAAATATCTGTAAAAACTGGCTTGGAGCAACATGAGAGTGAGTAAATGATCACAGAACTTTCATTTTGGGGTGAACAAATTTTGTGAATTTGTGTAAACTCTAGTTTGTAGGCACCCTGATGCTGCTTCAGACACACAAACAGTTCTGCTCTCTCATTCTTCATGTCTGCAAAGCTGCTTTGTATATTTATTATAGTTGTGGCTTGCTAAAACCCCCAAAATGTACTCCCCATCAATCATTTTGAACATCAGCTGGCACTGCACTAATGAACAAGACAAAATCCAATTCCACTTCAAGCTTATCTCATCTGTTAAGTCAAGAGAACACTCTAAAAACGCCAGCAAGGGAGACAGTTGTCTCTTTCATGAGGAAATGATCTGACCTAATAATTTCAGCAAGCATAAGCTAAGTTCCATTGGAGTGGTCACTGATTTAAAACTGCCGTTTTGTGTTCCAGCTGTTTGCTGTCGAACCTTGAGCTGGAGTGCATCTCAAGGAGGATGAATGTAGGGTGTCCAAAAGTTCCCCCTCGAGGAAAGCTAAAATCATCCTTGCGCTGAGAGGCTTTAAGAAATAGAAAAGATTAAAGAGGAGAGGGATGGTGAGAAATGAGAGAAATAGCAAGGGAGAAGAAAGTGCAGTCAGCATGTGGGCTGCTTGGAGAGTGAGCTGAGAAAAGAAGCAAAGGGAAAGTCACCCTCGGAACAGCAGCCGCCAGCTTTCAGGGGTCTGGTTGGCTCGCATGAGAGCACACTTGGCATTGCTAACTTGCAATAATGCTCCTCTTCTTTTTCTCGATGGAACGAAGGGGAAAAAAAGTGAAGAAAATTCTCTGTGCACACTAAACCCACACAGAAGAACAGTAGCGCTCCTTCAGTTTGCGAGCCAGCATTCCCTGCCTTCACACTCAGCCTTATCAAAGAGTCAGTGAGTAGCGCCTTTACAAAAGCATTTGTGTTGTAGCAGTGTGACACTGTCACAAACCCACTGTTGATTTCTGCTCTCTTTCCGCCTGGAACCGATGTTTTAATTCACACAGTTGAGAGACAGTTGATTTGAGTTAATAGCTGAAGTGGGGCAACACTTGAAATGTTTTATTAAAATATTTGGTGTGATTGTTTTTGTGTGTATAACACAGGCAAGTAAAAAAAAAATTGAAAAGAACAATATTGGGAACAGATTTCCATGGTATTCACTGTAAAACAGTCATGAAAGCCTAAGGGTGTACATCCTTCCCTGGAATTAAACAAGTAATTAAATTCGAATTAATTATGGTTTTAAATAGGATGTGTGTTTGACTGTAGGCAAAAGCAAATGATGTTGTAAATGTTCAGTGTGTATGTGGCATTTATTTGTCCGGCTGTTGAGACAATGATTCTTAGACTGTTCAGATATTTGGGGTCCGTAAGATTTTTTTAATGTTTTAGAAATAAGTCTCTTATGCTCATCAAGGTTGCATTTATTTGATCAAAAATATAGTAAAAATAGTATTATTAATGTGAATAAAGTGAAATAGTTTAATGAAGGAATAATAAATAGTAATGGTACTATTAATAAAAATAGTAATAGTAAAGAGAAATATTAACAAATTTAAAATAACCTTTTTCCATGTTAATATATTTTAAAATGTACTTTATTCCTGTGATGGCAAAGCTGAATTTTCAATAGCCATTACTCTAGCCTTCGGTGTCACATCATTTTAATATGCTGATTTGGTGCTCAAGAAACATTTCATATCATTATGAATGCTTAATATTTTGTAGAAACAGTGACACATTTTCTTTCAGGATTCTTTAATGAATATAAAATTCAAAAGAACAGCATTTATTTGAAGTAGAAATTTACTGTAACATTCTAATTGCTGTTACTGTCAGTTTTGATCAATTTAATGCTTCCTTGCTAAATAACAGCATTCATTTCTTTACAAATATTTTACTAAGTGCAAACTTTTGAACAGTGTGTGTGTGTGTGTGTGTGTGTGTATTTATGCACGCCATTTTACATAGTTAATTTGGCCTGTTTGAAATGCACATCCAAATAGTGATGATTACCTGTCTCAGAGTCGATGCTAAAGTGCTCTGATCCGGGCCCTAGCAGCTCGTAGGAGATCTGTGCATTGGAACGGATGTCGGCATCTGTGGCGGAGACCTGCAGGATCAGTCTACCCACAGAGGAGTCCTCCGGGACACTTTCCATATAGAATGACTGCAACAGAAAGGGAGACATGTGAAAAGCAGAAGTGACTTCACAAATGGGAGGATAAGGCCCAAAAAGTAAAGAGAAAGAGTTTGGACGTAATTGTGCAGCCAAATTGAACAGAGGGCTAAAATATTTTCACTGCAGGAGTTCTATTAAATTAACATTATTCAAAAAGGAACACAATAAGTAAAAGAAGCACATTAGCCCTCACAAAACCCTCTCACAGTGCAAAATCGCTCTCTTTGTTTCTTAAATGCTGCATTTCACATAAGGACCTTTTCAAATCCCTCCTGACATTCTCTCTTTCTCTCTAAGTCTCATCCCATTTAGCATGCACAGCGGGTAGGCGGCGCCCTCCCCTTAACTGACAGAATCAGACTACATGACATTTTGCTGCAATGTACTTCACACACACACATACACACAAAACTAACATTCATACCTTCTCACAAAGTGGGTTGTTGTCATTGGCATCTAAGACCTTGACTTCAACCACAGCCTTGGCTGTGAAGGTCCCGTCAGTGGCTGTAATGTTCAGCAAGTAATTGTCCTTCTCCTCCCTGTCGAGAGGCTTCTGCACAGAGACCTTCCACTCGCCTTGAGTATGCTCAATGCCAAACTGTCCCAAGGGGTCTCCACCTTCAGAGAGCAAACACGAGAAATGTCAGTCAAACTAATGAATGTGAACAGCAGTTAAAATTATTATTTATTTGTGTGGTTTCATGCTGTATGTGTAGTAGCTATAGTAATGGCTCCATTTATAACTGCTTAAATTTCACAAGTTTGTGAGATATCTGTGCAATGAGTACTCCACAGCATTCATGAAGTTTCACTTCTTGTTTGCTTGGACTTCACAACATTAACACAAAGCGCCTGTGTAATTAAGCGGCAGTGTGACTTGTTATGCCAATTTCTGTCATCACTCTGTGATCAGGCGAAGACGAGTGAATGTAATGAGACTGTTTTCTCTGCCAGGAAGTGCTCATCTCATCTCACACTTGGCATCGTTGTTCGCATTAATTAATTATGACCAGAGCTGAAACATTCCCGCTTTGTTTCAAAAGTGTCGTTGGGAAAATTATCCAGTTTTCTATTTATAATCTCTGATCTAAGTGATCTAAGTATTCTTTACACAGAAATCCTTCAGAATGCAACAATTTGATCACACATCAAAGGATATTTTGCTTTAGCTGTGAGTGGTTTCCCAAAGATTATTAATTGCTGGTACTATAAATTATTCTATCATAAATTAGTGAAGATAAACTACTGCTAAAATTAAACTAGAGGTACAAAATCAACATTAGACCTACCTGTGATAAAGTAGTTGATTTGCTTGTTATTGTCCTCTGTGTCCAGGTCTGTAGTGCTAAGAATGGCTATGACTCCTCCAGGTGGGTCATCTTCGCTTACTGTGCCCTTATAGATCTCTGCTGTGAACCTTGGTGGGTTGTCATTCACATCTACCACTGTGACATCCACCTTAGTTTTGGCCATCAGCTGTACTTTGTCTCCACGGTCTGTGGCTAAGACTGAAACAGTGTACTTGCTTTTCTTCTCACGGTCAAGTTCCTTTAATGTGGTAATCCATCCCGTTTCACTGTTGATGGCAAACAATTCTGCAATGTCCCTTGTCTCTTGGTTGGAATCTAGATTGTAAATCATATGGCCATTAGTGCCAGAGTCCAGGTCAGTGGCCTTTACCTGTATAACAGAGGTGCCACCTGGAAGATTCTCCACAATGAAAGCTTCATAAGGGTTTGACTCAAAGAGCGGTGGATTATCATTTACATCCTTGACCTGGATACTAATGTCCACAGAGGAGATGACTTTGTTACCATCATATTCGCTTTGTGCTTGTAGGGTTAGCAGATACCATTTGGTGCTCCCGTGGTCAAGCTTCTTCTCCAGCTTCAAAGATCCTGAGGTGCGGTCAACTACAAATACCTCATCTTGGTTGCTCTCAGGAGTATTCCCTTTCACCAGGCTGTAAAAGACTGGCTGATCACTTTCAGCCTGAATGACATCTATTTCTGAACCAAGAGGAAGATCTTCATCTATGGCAAACCTGTAGTGGGACTCTATGAACTTTGGCACTGGGACCTCAGGAGCAAGAATCCTGACATAGACTGGAACAACAGAGGACTTGGTGGGATTTCCACCATCTTTTGCTCGTACAAGAAACGTGTAGAGTTGGTTCTCCAATCCAATGAGGCTTTCCTTTGTTACAATGACACCACTAAACTGGTGTATTTCAAAATTCTCTTCAACATTGTCTGCGTCTCCTTCAATAGAATAGGTGAAGTCTGCATTACTACCTTCATCCATGTCGGATGCTGCAATCTTAAGTATGGTTGTTCCTCTTGGCATGTCGGAAGCAACATTAACTCTGTAATCAGCAGCTCTGAACTGCGGGGCATTATCATTGATATCCGTTAAGATCACATTTACAGTGCAGAAGCCAACTTTGCCACCGCCATCTTTGGCGATTAAAGAAATCGGAATCACTTTCTCCAGTGGATTCTCTCGGTCAAGACTCTCCAAAGTGAAGATCTCTCCATTTTCAGAAATTGAGAACCTGTCTTTAGCAATGTCATTGACTATATGATAGGTGAGTCTTCCATATGTACCTGAGTCCTCATCTGTCGCTTGAGCCTCAGCTACTAATGTTCCAACTGGTGAGTTCTCAAGAAGCTCAACCACATAATCCACCTGGTTGAAAGCAGGATTGTGAAAGTTAGCACTAATAACATTGACCTTCACAATAGCTGAACTTCTGAATACACCATCAGATACAGACACATTGATGCTGTAGAGAGACTCCATATGGGGTTTCCGGTGGTTTGATATGACTATAGCCCCAGTGTTTGGATCTATAGCAAAGTTTTGCCCTTCATTTCCTGACATAATCGAGAATTCAAGTTTACCACTATCTGAGTTGTCAGCATCGGAAGCCTGAACCTGGGTGACAAAGTGGCCACGGGGTGCCAGTTCACTGACCGTAGCTTCATAGACATTCCGTGAGAACACTGGAGTGTTGTCATTAAGGTCCGTTACATCAATTAACACCATGACCTCACTGGAAAGGGCAGGTACTCCACCATCAACTGCTCTAATCATCAGCTTATGTGAGGGTTTTTCTTCATGGTCAAGCATCTGAGTTGTCCAGATTGTGCCTGTGTCACGATCGATGCTAAAGTAATCAGAGCTCTTGTCTTTATCTTCAACAATCTGATAAAAGAGCACTTGGTTGTTACCGGTATCAGCATCTGTAGCTGAGACTTGTAATACGGATGTCCCGATCACTGAGGCTTCTGAAAGACTTGCATTGTACAATTTGGTATGGAACACAGGTGGGTTATCATTAACATCTTCCAAGATTATGTCAACAAAGACTTCAGCTTTGGCACCGGTTAGCGAGTCGGTGGCCCTTACGCTGAGTTTATAGGCTGGGTGGGTTTCGAAATCCAAAGGCTTTAAAACCTGAATGACACCAGTATTGAAGTTGATGGAGAACTGATTGAGAGGGTCCCCTTCTGTGATTGTGTACACTACTCTAGGGCCTTCAGAGTCATTAGCCTGAACGTGTACAACAGGCGTTAGTAAAGGTATGTTCTCTGGGATCTCCAGACTGTAGAAGGCTTTCTCAAACACAGGCATTGCTTTGTTTACAACCATTATTGGCACTTCAACAGATGAGGAAAGTGTTGGTTCACCTCCATCTCTGGCTACAACGGTGATTTTAAATTCAGTGTTAAGGGAGTCCTTCTCAAGCTTCTTTGTTAGTGAGATTTCACCATCCATGCTGATCTGAACAAACTCATTTAGCTCCTGAAGATGGTAGCTGATCTCAGCATTTCTGTCTATATCTGCATCAACCGCAGTCACTTTTGTGATTATGTGACCCACCTCAGTGTCAACCAGCACCAGTGCCTGATAGGGTAAATTGACAAACACAGGTGGGTTATCATTGACATCCTCGATTATCACAGTCACAAGGACATGGGCTACATCAGATGACTTGTCTTCTCTGGTCACCTCCACCACAATATCAAATACGGCTTGCTCTTCTCGATCAAAGGGTGAGCCCGTAGAGGAGAGAACTCCCGAAGTACGGCTTATTGTGAATCTCTTATCAGGGTTCAGAATTGTATAAAACAAAGGTTCACTGACTTGGCTTCCCACTGCAGCAATTACAGCTAAAGTCTTCTTCTCTAAGGACTTTTCTGGTACAAAGGCCTTGTATGATTCTTGGGTGAACCTCAGAGTACTCTCCTTATTCTCTCTGACATTTATTTTTACCAAAGCTGTTTTAGAAAACCTGCCATCAGACACCCTTACTCTGAGCTCATACCTGCTTCTAAGCTGAGTGACATTTTGAATAGTGATAACCCCTGTGACCGGGTCCATTTTAAACTTCTCTCCAATATTGCCTTCGACAGTAGAGTAAAACAGCCTTGAGTTTGGACCTGAGTCTGCATCTGTGGCATTGACCGTGATCACTTCCACTCCTTTGTAAGTTGGCACTAAGACTGTGGTTTCATATAGACCTTGGCTGAACTGAGGCGGGCAGTCATTGACGTCCAGGATCTCAATAGTCACGTTAGCAGCCTTCTCTGCAAAATGACGGGGGATTCCCATGTCGTGGACTTGAACAGAAAAGCGAAACACAGATCTTTGCTCATAATCCAATTCGCTGATGGTTCTGATTGCACCAGTGCTAGAGTCAATGGCAAAGTAATTATGGGCAAATGGCTCAACAATCTGATAGACCAGCCTAGAGTTAGCATCATGGTCAGTGTCTAAAGCACGGATGACAAGTGGTGTGTTGTCTTTGGTGAGGACTACACTGTTGACTGGAGAAGACTCGCTGACCATTCCAGTGAACTCATCTTGAATAAATACAGGTGCATTATCATTCTCATCCTTCAAGTGAATCAGCAGAGTAGTGTTACTAGCCAGACCAGCCATGTTGGTTCCCCGAATGGTTAGTTTGTATGATGGAATATTCTCGTAATCCAGAACCGAATGGGTCACAACGACTCCAGAGTTGGGGTTGATGTCAAACGCTCCATTCACATTTCCGTCTTTAATCTGATAGAACACTGACGATCGGCTGTTGGCAGTTACCAGACTCACAAAGGCTCCAGGCAGAGCGGTTTCGCTGACTTCAGCAGAAAACTCCTTCCCTGCAAATTTAGGGATGGCATTGTCGGAAATAGTGACAGTTATGTCAACAGAAGCAGTAGCACTAAGCGGTGGTGTGCCTTTGTCAGAAGCTTTCACAGTTAGCTCAAATAGGTTCTTGTTGCTACGGTCCAGCTCCTTTGCCACAGTGATGGTGCCCAGGATAGGATCAATAGCAAATGAATTGCCCACGTTTCCTAGGAAGGAATATGACAAAGATGCATCAAACACTTCCTAAAAGGTTTAGATTTTACTTTTCAGAACTCTTTAGAACTCATTGATTTAAGCATCTGGTGTCAAACTGCTTTAAAGACTAAATAAAAAGAATAAATAATAAAATGGATGCACTGATTTAAAGTTAAAAATGACATAATTTTCTAAGTGTAAATGTTTGTTTTGCTTTATCTATAATGAACATTTGAGTTTGTCAAGGAAAGGAACCATCTGTATTTCCTTAGACAAATCAGCTGCCTGTGCGTCAGTCATTCAGTATGTGATCTGAACATTGTTTGCCGTCTCATGCACACAAATGCACACACGCACAGTACATTTCAATTAGCTTCTGTAATCTCAGACATTACAAATATGTGCATTCCCAAAAGGCCACTTGGCGTCATATCTGTGTTATGCTCTGCTTTCAAAACGCTCACAGTTCGGTGGACTGAAGGACCCTTGGTTGCCACATTCAATATCTCCCACATTTTTAACTTTAAGTGGCCAGCATGGGCCGCTCCTGTGGATCTCCTAGCAATATCCCGTGTTAAAACAAAGAGGATATAATAGGCTTATAAACTTTAATAGAGCAAGTGAGGCAAAGCAAACGCACACCTGTAGAGGTGCAAAAAATTACCTAATTGAAAGAGAACAACTGCACACTCACTTAAGCATAGGCTATTTATTAACCAACGTTTTGGCTAGTAGCCTTTGTCAAGGTTTTTGTCACCTTGACAAGGGCTATTAGCCAAAACGTTGGTTAATAAATAGCCTATGCTTAAGTGAGTGTGCAGTTGTTCTCTTTTTAATTAGGCTTATAAACTTAGTCTGTTTCTACTTACTTGCCTTTTCAATGTTCAGGCATTTCATACATAATATGTATACAATATGTAGTTTCCTGGACAAGTTGGATAAAAGTCAAGAGCAATCAAATCAATAAGATGGATTACCTGACTCAATGCTATAAATGATCTCAGCATTCTGCCCTTTGTCTTTGTCAAGAGCAAAGACCTGAAGCACTGCAGAGCCAATTGCAGCAGACTCAAACACACGGCCCACATACGGTGAACCAGAGAACCAAGGTGCATTGTCATTGGTGTCCTGCACATTTACAATCACACGCACCAGGTTCCGCTTCACAGGAATGTCCTGATCTCGTACCTGCAGTGAGGAGAGGAGAGGAAAGGGCATATAAAAAAGCAATTCTCCAATCATTTCAACACTTTGATTACAAGCTTATGTGAAACACATCAAACACTTTACATGCAAGTCCTTAGGCGATTTGCCTCCATGTCGACTGAATTAAAGGGAAAACAAACTGCCAAGATAGTTTACGGTGAAGGATGGCTGTCTGGCTAACATTTCTAAATCAGACAGAAAAATCAATTGGACAGACGATGCTGTAAATTAGGTAGCAGACCACATGATCTCACCATGACAGTTAGAGTATGTTGGTGCATGGTTTCGTGGTCTAGTTTCTCTGCAGTGTACAACACCCCGGTTCCAGGATCTAGTCTGAACTTGCGTAGACTGAATGGGTCAGTGCTGCTGAGGAGGGTGTAGGTTAGCTTGTTCTTCTCATCCTGGTCTGTAGCTGTAATCTGTAACACCTCTGTGTCAGGTGGGGTATTTTCAGGGACATTCACTTCATACTTAGACTTAGAGAACTGGGGACGATGATTGTTGGTGTCGATCACTTTAATAAGAATCTGTAAATACAAACAAAAAATAAACAATTTAGTAACTGTTAGACCTTGTTTAATGCTCTATTTTCAGTGAGCCAATTTCTTGTAATGAAAAATTATAGCAAGCATGTGTCAGGTTAGATTTTAAGTATATTACTATAATCAATGATAACATCATTGGTATTCTATGATGAATGGTTTAAACCATAACATACACTAAGCAAGTAAAATACAGTGGTGTGAAACAGTGTTGGCCCCCTTCCTGATTTCTTATTTTTTTGCATGTTTGTCAGACTTTAATGTTTCAGATCATCAAACAAATTTAAATATTAGTCAAAGATAACACAAGTGAACACAACATGCAGTTTTTAAATGAAGGTTTTTATTATTAAGGGAAAACAAAATCCAAAACTACATGGCCTTGCGTGAAGAAGTGTTTGCCCCCTAAACCTAATAACTGGTTGGGCAAAACATTAAAGTGTGACAAACATGCAAAAAAAGAAGAAATCAGGAAGGGGGCCAACACTTTTTCACACCACTGTATCTGGCTAACAGAGATCACTGTAAATGGGGTAAGAGAAACCAAGCGAGAGAATAACTGTGTCCTAAATGTATCAATGCTCTTAAAAGATCCATTAAAACACCCATATACAAATTCACCAAGGCATGTCAAAACTCTGGAACATAACTGCTAATTTAAGAAACAGAGAGGAAGATCAGCGAGACAGTTAGGGCAGGCCAGCCTAACAACCATCTAGTTGTTTAATGAGGTTGACTAGTGAGTTTATCTATATTTTGTTACGTTTTAGTGCAAGTGATTTCCAAAAGGATGAATTAAAAACAAAACCTCACATCTCTGTGCCTGTCAGATCAGGTAAACCAGGGGTCTCAAACTCAAATTGGCTGGGGGCCATTGCTGTGATTGACACCTCATAGGAGGGCCATTTTAACATTCAAGCACAACAAGAAAGCGGAACATTTCTGAAAATTTACTTAACATTATTTCTAATTTACTTCAAATTCCATTGCTAAAATATTTTTGTCAAACTTAACAAAAAATGTAAACAGCAGTGTCTCTATCGTTGTTATAACAGTATATATTAGTTTTTAACAGGTAGTGCAAATATTTTTCCCTTACTTTATTTTAACTTAAATAACTTAAAACCTTGCACTCAACTAACAACATTGCACTGAACAAATGCAAACCCTGAATACATTTGTACACTATTCTATTTCTTGCCAGACACCTGGCAGCGCTTCTGCTCACACAACTGAGCCATGTTTGCCCTGATGGAGGTCACAGTTGAAACTCTGAGTACAGCTTCAAGATGGGCATCACTAAGCCTGGACCTGTACTTGCATTTATTGAAGTTCATAGTTGAGAAAAGTTTCTCACAAAGATATGTGCTTCCAAAAAAGCACATTACCCGAGTGAACACTTTGGACAGCTCTGGGAAGCATGGAGGTAATTCTCTCAAAAACTGTCCAGTCTTGTCTGCTTGTCCCTGAGCCTCTCTGAATTTAGTTTTTAGCTCACTGTTGCACTGCAAGTCA
>NW_015547662.1:1993425-1994584 GCF_001515605.1 Sinocyclocheilus anshuiensis | reverse complement strand
GTTATGTCTGTGCTTTCGTCAAGCGCCACAGAGGATGCAGTGAAGACTTTAGATTTGCTGCATAACTGATCATAAATGTCACTCGATAACTCGCTGATCCGCTCTGCCACTGTGTTTGCCGACAAAGAGAGATTGTTGAACAAGTTTTTCTTTTCTGGACAAAGAATATCAGCGACTTTCTGCATGCAATACTTTATAAACTGCCCTTCTGTGAATGGCTTTCCCGCTTTAGCGATCAACTCACTCACCACATAACTTGCTTCAACAGCAGCATCAGCATCCTTTTTGGCTTTATGGAAAAGGTTTTGCTGGGACGTTACCTCTCTCTGCAACCGCGTGGCTCGTCTTTTTCTCTCGTCTTCCTCATACTGTTCATACTGTTCTCCATGTTTAGTTGAGTAATGACGCTTGAGATTATATTCCTTTAGAACGTCTTTGCATACTTTGCATATCAGACAGGTAGCGTTTCCATTAAACTCCACAAAAAATACTGCAACGTCCATCTTTCTTGAAACTGCCTGTGTTCCTCATCCACTTTCCTTTTCGGTTTGGAAAGAGACATCTTTTCATTCGCACTTCGCAGCCAAACAACATAAACTACGAAAGCCCCGAAACCAGCTATCTTCAAATCTGCCTGCATGCGCGTTTTTTAATTTACTTTTATTTTTTTATAGAATCATGTTATTCTTTTGAATATGGAATATGGTATGAGACAACTAGAAAATAATAATAATAATAGTAATAATAATAATAATAATTTAGCGGGCCGGATTATGTTTTATTTTTGACAGCAGTTGCGGGCCGGGTGGAGGGGGAGGGGGGGCCGTAAATGGCCCGCGGGCCGGCAGTTTGAGACCCCTGAGGTAAACCCTCTCCGGTAAGCTGAGTGTCTAAATTCATTCTCTTTAAATCACCGCGGCCAAAGCCATCAAAGCACCGCTTTTGCAGCAAATGAATCGCTTTCAACAATATTTCTACACAGATTACTACTAGACTTCAAATCACCTGCTGTGAGCAAGGTTATGCATAATCTGTAGGTCTCTGCTTGTTTGGGAGGACTATAATGGCTGTGTGCAAAGTTGAATGAAGTGTTAAAGGGGTCATATGATGCTTTTTTAAAGATCATTATTTTGTGTATTTGGTGTAACAGAATATGTTG
>NW_015547662.1:1989887-1993409 GCF_001515605.1 Sinocyclocheilus anshuiensis | reverse complement strand
TTCACGAACAGCTTGTAACACTCCAAAGAGAAAGGAAAACTTGAAATCGCATCATATGACCCCTTTAAAGTTATCTGTTTAAGTCTTGACGGAATGAGTTTTGTTATGGAGATAAAGTTAAGCTCATGATTTTTGTTTTTGGGATTGGGACCCATTTGGACCCAATAATGGTGATGTGTGACATCACATTTAACAAACAAATTCAGTCTATTTGCTGAATATCTGTCAGTTACCACATTAAATACAATGCTATGCTGTCTGATCGACATGATTCACTAGGTTCATGTTAATTCAGAGTGCATTAACTGTTAACAAGCACAACTGCTGATTTTAATAATGCATTAGTAAATGCTGAAATTAACATGTACTAAGATTAGTAAATGCTGAAGAACTATTGGTCATTCTTAGTTAATTAACTAAAGTAGTTAACTAATCGTGTTTTTTTTTAATTCAGTATCATTAAAATTGAGTTAAATTTAAAAAGTCTTACAAAATTACTTTATATTATTTAACAAAATAATAAATAACCATTACAAAGCATTTTCGGTTTCCGTTTCCGTTTCGGACCAGAATTTTCATTTCGGTGCATCCATAGATGTAAGACTACATGTTTTATTTAATTTAATTTAAATTTAACAGTAATTTACTTTCAAATGCCCCAACTGCTGAAGGGTCTGCACAACTTTTTAGTACTATTTCAAGTTGCACTGTTCAAAATACCTGTAGTAGCACAGCAGTGCATACCTGTTTACATTTAATTAAGGTGGACTAGATTAGACTGTAATACAAATAGTTGAGTTTGCCAGGTGCATACAACATTTATGACACGTTTTCATGAAAGTGTTGGTCAGTTTGTCTGCTTGACAATCCCATTTTGCACTGCAACAATAAAACTGAAGTAAGATAAACTGAGAGATGTTTCTTTTTAGTTAAAACAGATGTTGTCAAAGTTTTCCTCTGGGGACATAATTTGAAGTTGGAAAAAGGTAATAAATTGCAATATATCGCAATATATTTAAAATTGCAATAATATTGTATCGTGACAATATCGTATCGTGAGGCCTCTGGTCATTCCCACCCCTATTAAATAGCACTTATTTAAGACAGATTAGTCAATTACTAGTTGTTCAGACTACACACAGACAAGTAATTAATGTTAGAAAACAAACATGAATTCAAATGAGTTGTGGCTCATTCCATGTTGACATTTTCTTTGGTTGGGAATGATTGTATCGTGAATGCAGAAGGATGTGTTTCATTAACAGATTAAAGTCCTACAGCGAGTAAAATGCCAAGGTTATTCCACTGCATACATATGAGTGTTTTGACTTTTTAGCAATTCTAAATACACACACTTCTTGTACATAGGCTAATGCAGTAATTTAATTTATAAGCTGTCATTCTGAGACACAAAAACACACACACACGCATCAATTGTGCTCACACATTTATCATCATCTTTTTTTCCAGTGTTTTTTTTTTAAATCAAAGTAAACCATCTGTCTATTTGACTTTAGGGTGAGGATTAGTGAGTGGCCAGGAAGCTCCACACTCAACACAACCAGAGCAATTGAATAGATGTGTATATGGTGTGTGAGCATACATAAACTGTGCTCATACAATCAAACATTATTATTAGTTAGGCATGCATGCTAGACATCAGGGGGCGCTGTTTTACATAAAACAAATAAAAGCTTAGAGCAGTGGGTTCACTGATTCAAAGCAGAATCCTCACAAATGGATTGGCCACATATGTGTTCCACTGGTCACATATGTTTTCAAAAGACTGGTTGGAAGTGAAAGTTGGAGTATGTGGGAGAGTTTTGGTATATCACAGAGTTATAACTAAAGGAATTTATCTAGCAGTAAGTACAAGAGTGCATTAACTAGAAAGCCTGACGCTCTATTTCAAGAATCATTTCTGCATACAAACATTTGAGATTCTCATATACCTTAAATTTGGGCTGAGTGGCTATGCTAAGACAGTCATATATCAATATATATCAATACATTAGAACCTTATCAATATTTTATTTCTGTGCACATAATCCTAATAATATAGTTCATTACATTTCCAAGAGTTCTATTACTGATGGAACTGATGATTGGTTTCTTTTGCACTTTTGCCACAGTTTCAGTTACAATTGTAATATGATATAGTGATACATCACCATGTATTGAATCACAATCCGCCTATGTTTTAATATATTTTGAAATGTAATTTATTCCTGTGATGATAATGCTGAATTTTCAGCATTATTACTCCAGTCTTAAGTGTCACATAATCATTCTAATATGCTGATTTGCTGCTCAAGAAACATCTCTTATTACCATAACAGTTGAAAAGAGATTTAAAATATAATTTTTTTAAACAATGTAAAAGTCTTTACAGTCACTTTTGATCAATTTAATGCATCCTTGCGGAATAAAAGTATTAAATTCTTACTGACCCGAAACTTACATATAAAATGTAATTCATAATAAAATAAGACGTTTTTTTTTTGCTGATTCACTATAAGCTTTTGTAATGGGTTTGAACACTTCATAAGGCATAATCGCTGTCAAATTTGTTGTTTTGATTTGGAACATATATCTCTCAAACATGTTAGACGAATATAGCCAAAAATAAAATAAAAAAACGTAGCTGTTAGCTGCCTCTTGCTCTCAGCTCAAGATTAGCCCATGTGGGTGTGAGTGTGGGTAACACTCACTCTAGTCATGACAGCATCAGCACATCCCCTGTCCCTGAAGAACATGTTTGGTTTTATCGAATGCCAAAGATCAGGGAAGAATAATCTTTGCCTTTTTTCTCTTCTCTTGCCTACTTTCTCACACCTTACCCTGGAGACGTGCCACCTGGCCCTGGCAGCCTGGCTCTTTTTTTTTTTCTTGTGTAATTCATGCCAGCACAGACAGTCAGCTGAAAGCACTGGTGTAAACAGATGAAGCTTGTAGCTTGTATTCGTTTACATCCTGCCTGCTTTTCCCGATGCTTAGAAGCAGCACGATAGGCTTCACGACTGGGATGTAAATGTATGGGGAAAAAAACTCAAAGGAGCTCCACTAATGTATAACACAGACAAAGAAGGACAGATGGAGGGATTTGAAAGGAAGTGATGAGTGAGAGAGTGATTAAAGGAAAAGATCAGAGAGTGTGAATGACAGATGAAGAAGGATGCATGTGTGAAAGACAGAAAAGGAGAAAGATGTGGAACAGAAGTGAGGCACAATAAGAGCAAGAGAGAGAGAAAAGCAGAAAGGACTGTAACACTATATGAAAATGAAGATCTGTATGTGTGAATGTGATATATATACACATACATCAGATGATCCCTAAGGGGGGGCTATTCCAGAACCTAGCAGCCTATTATTGAAGAGAAATTCCTGTTACAAACTCCTACCTCTTAGACTATGCATGCAAACGCATTACCTCCCACACATGGACATCTGATAGACTGGTTTAAAGCATCTCAGATGCAACAACATATATATATACAGTGGGTACGGAAAGTATTCAGACCC
>NW_015547662.1:1974544-1989826 GCF_001515605.1 Sinocyclocheilus anshuiensis | reverse complement strand
TATATATATATATATATATATATATATATATATATAGGCAACAACAACATGGAACATACCAGCGCTACTTTTAGCAACAGATGTAATTTTAGACTTCAGACTAAATTGCATTTTAAAATGAGTCACATTTTAGGCTTTTTGAAAAATTTTTGCAGCTGTAATCCAATTCGCTTGACCCTTGTGGTCGCCTCAATGTCTTGTTTGTCTCAATGAGGGTGTTACTTAATCACAAGCACGCACATACCTAGAAAACTCTCTTATGCGATTAGGAATGCTATTTTTTGGATTTAACATCTTTCTTGTACCAAGCACATAAGAATTGTGGCATACACAGTTATATTACACTACTGTTCAAAGGTTCGGGGTCAGTACTGAGACTTTTATTCAGTAAGGATGCATTAAATAAAGTGTCACAGTTAAGAAATATATAATGTTACAAAAGATTTCTATTTCACATAAATGCCGTTCTTTGAACTTTCAAAGAATTCTGGAAAAAAAAATTATCACAATTTTTTCAAAAAATATTAAACAGCACAGCTGTTTTCAACTTGGATAGTAATAAGAAATGTTTCTTGAGCAGCAGATCAACATATTAGAATGATTTCTGAAGGATCATGTGACAGAGACAATGATTATTTTCAGCAACCATTACTAAAGTCGCCAGTTACATATTTTATAAAATGTATATATATTAATTAGAAAACAGTCATTTAAATTTGTATTAGTATTTCACAATGTTAGTTTGACTGTATTTTTGATTAAAATAAATGCAGTCTTGGTAAGCATAAAAGACAAAAAAAAAAAAATAATAATAATATTTTTTCAAAAAATATTAAACAGCACAGCTGTTTTCAACTTGGATAGTAATAAGAAATGTTTCTTGAGCAGCAGATCAACATATTAGAATGATTTCTGAAGGATCATGTGACAGAGACTGATTATTTTCAGCAACCATTACTAAAGTCGCCAGTTACATATTTTATAAAATGTATATATATTAATTAGAAAACAGTCATTTAAATTTGTATTAGTATTTCACAATGTTAGTTTGACTGTATTTTTGATTCAAATAAATGCAGTCTTGGTAAGCATAAAAGACAAAAAAAAAATAAAAATAATAATAATAAAATAAAAAAAAACTGATTACCTCAAACTTTTGAACAGTAGTATATTTTGTACATAAATTCATGCATTTTATTGGGTTTCATGTCACTTGGTGAAAAAGCAGTACACAATAATTTTCACCCACAAATGTAGAGCCTTGAGTTATCATGTCATTTTCGTCTGACGAAAAAGCCAATGATGGTTATTTTACTTAAGACTGGTGCCTCAAAACAAGAGTAAGGAATCATAAGCAGAAACGGGCACTGTTCACCCAGATCCCCATATTTCTTTGTATGTGTCTTATGGAAAATGACTTTGGCACAGTCGCAAACACACATTCTCTCAGAAGGCCTAAAATAGGATTACACCCAGCATACACTTTCCTCCCCCTTTCTTTTCTGCCCTTCCAAAATAATCATAATCCCTCATTGCCTGTCTGAAGTGTGGTGCTTTTGTTGAGATTGGGGTGAAAGAGAGATAAAAAAAAGAGTGGACATAAATGGCAAAAACATTGAAAATAGAGCATGGAGAAGGTCTGGCAAGCCCATGTGGAATACACATGACTTTGATTTAAACAAAGATATGCGGCTCCACGAGGAGGAGATAGCTTATCACTTCAGGAGAGGGTCACTAGACATACAAAGGCAAAAGCAGAGCCTGAATGCAGATTTGTGATTAAAAACGTGTATTTGGTGAGTTGCAAGGGCAAACAAATTCATACAAATAAATAAAATCCTCTCCTCGTCAGCTGTAATCTGTTTAAGATTGTTTTCTTTCAAACACAACTTGATATAGTTGCAGATGTACTCGCTGGGTCACACGCTGAAATTGACTTTGGCTATGAGAAGCACTTGTTTTGGAACAGCTGCATCCAAATACAACAAGGTTCCAAACAAGGATATTATAGTTTTGAATTTTTAAATTAGTTTTTATTTTAATATAGTTTTCAAATTTCCTATAATTTCAGTTTAGTTTTAGTTAAGTTTCATTAATGGTTTTGTTTGTTTTAGTTTAGTTTTTATTTTGTGAACACATTTCTATTTAGTTTTTATATATTTTAGTTTCAGTTTTAGTTTTAGTAATTATAGTTTAGCAGAGTTAATGGAACACTTCCAGTATAGACCAAAGCAAGACATTTAATTTTAGCAAAGTTGAATGTTTGCACAGTTTAGTTAACTCTTGTGCAAACCTCTTAATAATGAAAATAAAATAATTCTTTACAATTGAACAAAAACCAAAAATATGCAACTTATATGTATAAAATGTATTCATTCATGTTGATATTCATTCATATTAAAGATGTAATCTTGTTAAACATGGCAATAGTTTACAAACAACAAGCTAATCAAGGTTTTCAGAGTTACTAGAAAGCTACAGGTAGCCGAGTTTTTATCAGGGTTAGAGCTAAATTCTGCTGGACAATGACCCTCCAGTGCTGGATTTGAGGAAACCTGTTCTTTGTAATCGTCATTGAAACTCTGTAAACTTAAATTTTGTCCATCTGTGTTTTCAATGCATTCATTTGTTGGATCTTTTGCACAGACGAGCCACCAGTGCACACTGCTGTATGTCCCGTCTCTCCCTCTATGAACATACACAATAAAAAGAAACAATCTAAAATGCTTTGAAACCTCGTACTACTCAAAACTAAATGCGATATGGTGATTTAAATGATGTTTGCACTTTACTTTGACGAGCCGCTCCAGCGCGCACGCGCGCTTCAGATGAGCAACGCAATCAATCCCAGTTCAAAAACTACACAGGACACGGCAAGCGGTGAAATCACCGCGCGGCTGCCGCTTTCTCTAATTTTGGATGCGTTCTGTACAGTCAAAGCGGTGCTCGTGTTATGGACTCGAGGCGGACGTTGCCATAGTAATCGTAAATGACTATTCACTAAAGTCAGCTCATCCAAAAATTGTAATTCTGTGTCTGTTAACTCACTCTCATGTTGTTCTCGCACGTCAAGTAAGCTTTTAAACGTACGTGCGCTGTAGGGTGTGCATTATTATTATTTCCCATTAACATATTTTATAGTTATTTCCCATTTCATTTCCCACGTCTTGTTTTTTAAATGCAAAAACGCATTCTCTGTGAATAGAATAGCCGCTTAGGACTCAGCTCACGTGCATAAAGTGCCTTCTACAGGTATTTCCCTAAACAACCACAGGTCAGATTTTCTGGCACCGAATGAGAGCTTATTCAATCATGAACACGATTATTTATTTTTGCTAATTATTATTTTATTTTAGTTAGTTTTTCAGTTACTGTTGTTAGTTTTGTTTAGTTTAAATTTTTCATTTATTTTGAAATGTGTATTTTATTTCAGTTTACGAAAATGTTTTTTGACCAATAGTTTTAGTCTTAGTTTCAGTTTTCGTTTACGAAAATAACCTTGGTTCCAAACTCAGAAGTTGGTCAATGAAGAAATCAAAGATGAAACAAGCTTCAAATGGTTTATATTACCCATCCATCTTTCTCTTGCTTTGTAAGGTGAGATGAAAGCCTGCAGGCGTGCACTTAATATCGTCTCTCTAAATTTAAGGGCAAATATTTGCCTGATTTGTTCGTTTGGCCTTGTGTTCTTTCCAGCACCTGCCTGAGCGTTTACAGAGGTATTTGGAAGTGTTGAGTATAAACTGTCTTTTGTCATTACTAATTAGCCAGCAAACTGAAAACTCCTGTCAGGGTGGTCTAATGTACGGAGGATGCCTGCAAAGGAAAAACAAACTGTCTCTTCTCTAGTCTAGTACAGTCAGACCTGTACTGAGACACAAACTATAGGTTCTGAAATTTAATAGGAGTTTTATTTCTAGCATAAGTTAGAAGAATATATCCAGGTCATATTTCATCACAAAAAAGGAAAAAAAATTATATTATATTTTGAATTATATTTTTATTCTAATTCTATTTACTATTTTAGGATCAGATTTTTGCTCTCTGACATTATTTTAATGAAAATTCTATTTACTGTTGTGTCCAAAACAACAACAACAAAAAACTGAATATTGAAAAAAAAAGTCTCTTTTAGTAATGAAATTTTGTCCGGAAAACGTTTAATTTTTATGACAATAATGTCAGTAAATCAATCAATAAGTCAAATAAATAAATGTTCTTTATTTTCTTTGTGCAAAATATAATTTTTTTTTTTTGATTATGGGGCGAAATATGAACCACATTTGTTGTGGGAATCACCCAAAAGCTCTTGTCCATTGTTGATTTTCAGTCTTACAAAATATTTGAATATCAGTTTTTATTACAGGGGACTAAAAGTAGATCAGCTGATAAAACTGTCATCAGACACGCGATCACTGATCTAGAGCCAGTTTAATGTTTCCCATCAAAGCCTCAATCGTCATAGGTCAACAAATTCAACTGAACCTCAAGCAGTTATGATTATTACAACATCAACACGATAAACCCAACAGCAAAAGAGTCATATCCCAAAAAATGTGTGCACAAGCAGGTCCAGCCAAAGCCAGACGCAGGGCACTGAAATCTGCACTCTGTGCCCCTTGAATGTGACAACTGTAACTGATTCGACTTGAAAGGTTTTAAGGTCCAACAATGGCTTCAGATTAAGCAGGGCCGATCGAGAGACGCTTTTGAAGGGCTGCAGCGCAAAGACTCACAGTGTCATGTCACTGTCTTTATGTTTGGAAATTTCATCAATAAGAGGGAGAGTGAGTTGGATGGTGGGGGCTTCGGTTCAGGATATTCGTGGCAGTTAATTTTGCGTGCAGGAATGTATGTGTGCGGTGGAATCGTTGGCCACAGTGATCTGCTTGATCACAAGAGAGTTCCGACTGTGTTGCCTAAACATATCCTGGGAAGGGGGCTGGGGAGCCGGTCACAATGCAGGCTCTGTTCGTAAGAGTGAGGGCACAAACACGGCCCTCAATCAGACAGCCCCGCTCTTCAGTGACCTTTTAGGACCATATGCAAAGATTTACTCATGATCCAACAGGAAATCAGCACATAAACTGTGCAAGCTGTTTGGAGGCGATATAAATGATGTAGGGAAGACAACATGTTTTACACTTTCTGCCATAACTCACAGACTACTACAAACCTACCTGCTAATTCTTCTAGTAGAAAAAAAAATTAAATGTGCCAACAGTAACCGTACTATTAATGAACTTATAATAATGATGAGATCATACTATTAAAGTAAATACAAAAAGTCAGCGTTACATTCACCCCACAATTACATTATATTAACTACTTTATAAAAAAACACACCTCAAAGTAATAATAATATTAATTTAGTACAGCATAGTCTCACTTTTATATGGTGCTAATTATATTAGCTTTTAGGAATCAGTGTTTAGGGCAAAAGTCTAGTGATATATATGCTGTAATGTTTTGAAATGGTTTAAATATCCGTGTAATAATATATAATGATCATCTGATTTATTAAAAATGGTGTTCATCTAAATACTTTGATTTTGATGAAAAAGATTTTTTTCCTTTAAAATTGCCCCGACTTTACAAGATTGATAGCATCTCTCATCCATTTTTTTATCCAAAAACCCAAAACAGATACAACGGGCTCAATGGCAACTTTAGAAAGTAGAAAAAAGAGCAAGTGTCATCATCTTATTTGTAACAAAAGCAAAGGTTCAAGTAAACTGATGAGTTTGAAGAACCTTGTAGAATCAACGTTGTAATAAACATTATTGAAAGGTGTGGTTAATGTTCTCATAGGATAAATATATAACTGAATTGAAGAAAGACAGCGAGATTGTCAGAGAAAGCAAAATGAAAAAGCAGGGAGCCAGACAGCTTCATCCTCCTCACACACTCCAGGAATGAGACAATGGAAGATTCCAGGAACCCTGGCCAAAAACTCTCTGTCCGCCAGGCCAAGGAATGTCTGCCAGCATGTTGTGACGTGAGGCATTTGAAGAAAATTTAGGGAACCTTCAGACATCAAAAATGTCTGCAATAACCTAAATCTAACCAGAAAAATTGTCTGAAGTTTGGTATTTTTAACCTTTTTCCTAGAACGGCTTATGAACACTGAACTTGCACAGAACGCATCTATAAATACCTAAAAAAATCATTGAAAAACATGTATTTGGATTAGGTTTAATAACTGTATTCTGTGCATTCGCTAGACTTATCTACATCCGCATCAATAGCAAGATGTTGTGCTCCTTTTTTAATCCTTAAGGCTGATATGAGCTTATTCAGGAAAGACCTTTGGGACCTTCAGTGCCAGTGCAGCCAAAGAAGGAAACTCAATTTGAAAAGTTGGAAATGCTTGGGTTGCTTTTCCTTCCTTGCCACCAGCGAAATATACACATCAAAAAAATCTGAGCCATTTTTTGCCCTTTGTAGTGATCTCAAAAAAGAAGCCCAGGCCTCTATGGTGAGCGCACAATGCTCTGCTTCCATAAACACTTCATTAGCAATTCAATTACCTGCGTGCTGACAGATCTGGTGCCATCTGTTGCGTCCACCGTCAGGTTGTAATGGGATTTCTGTTCTGCATCCAGCGCTTGGGCCACAATCACCGTCCCACTCGCCTTCCCCACCTCAAATCGACTGTCAGAATTACCACCTGTTGAGAGGAGGTTTTCACCACAACCAAAATGGACAGGAAATTAGACGGCCATCATCACAAGTTAGGCAGTTGAAGACAGGAGAGAAAGAAAAAGAGAACTGCACAGGTGGCAAAAGTCAGAGTGTCACGTTTGTGGTTTCACAGCAACTGTTTCACACTTTTTGTGTATGCCACAATAATGGCTGTCTGACATACATTCTGCCATTTCGCTGCCTTAGTGCTGGAAAATCCACAAGATTATGTGTTCCTATTAATAAAAATATGAATTAATGACAAAATAAGAGGGTCCACAATAAAAAATAAAATAAGGAAAAATCTTTAAAAAAAATTATTTGACTGAAAAAGTAAGCCAAACTACTGAGGGTTTAATTTCAAGAATTATATATATTTTTTTCCTTTATATTAGGACTCATACGATGCCACTTTCTTTAATTTCTTTATATCAGGACAATAGCTATGCCCCAAACGAAAACATCAAAATAAATTAAAATTCTGAAATTAAAAAAGCATGTTCCTCATAAAAGAGGTACACTCAAGTTAGTGTATGTCATGAAATTGCATCTCTAATATATTTTGGAAAAAAGTACTATATTAAATATAGTAATGTACACAAATTAAGCCCCATCTTTGACCCACATACTGACTTAAATCAGTATTTAAAAAAAAACTTTGCTTTGCATTTTGCGATTATGGCCAGTAACCACAAGGGATTAAAAACACCAACAGTATTGCCAATGTATAATTTTCTATATTTTATATGAATTTTGAGTAAACAATGTTCATCTGATTTCAGCAATTTGATGTGCATTTCATTCACTTTCATTCATTTGCATTACACAAATGTATCAGTCATCCTGCTCTTTTGATCTCGCCAGCGTCCATTGACCAGCAGTATATATTTTTTTGATTGATTATATGACCAAACATAAATATAACAATAATAAAAACACCATATGTGAAAGAAAATGAGAGCACTGGGCCTTCAAACTGAAAAACACTGAGTGCATAGGCTGGCAAGGAAAACAAGCTACTCTTTATGGATCTCATAGGGTGGACAGAGACAAGTTTTGATTTAATGATCTAAATGTAACTCTTTCATTGACCAACACACAATAAACTCTCAAAATCTACATCCACCCACCATACCTGTTATTTCAAACCAGACTGGTGTATCCACAGACTCCATAGTGATGACCCCGACCATGTGTGCCACGGGGTCACTCTCCATGACAGAAAAGGAGTAAAATGGCTCGTCAAATGCCAGAGGGACCTCGCTTGGCTCCGGCTTGGGGATCCATTCGATGTGTAGACGGCAGGTGGACGATTTCTGGGGTCGGCCATTATCTACTGCTTTAATCTGGTGGATTAAATGTTGAAAAGAAGACTAAAATGTGTAAAATTAAATAATACAACTGCAATATATATTACAGTGTTATTTATTAACATAACAACTGTAATGTTTAAAAATGTATGGAAGCTAACAGAGGCCATAAAATAGTAAGAATAATGGCTTTAGGATTCATATGTTTGCGAATAATAATAATTTTAGCAATTCTCTAAGTGGTGCTGTTAGTGGTACCAAAATGGCAATACTTCAAGCTCAGTCAGGGAGAGATGCAACTATCTGAATACTACTAAATGTGGGAAATACAGAACGGTACCAGAACACCTGTCACTGTGACTTTAGAAAGCGACAGATGTTAGGTAATGAAACAATGGGAGGTCTGGCAAAAAATGTCATGGGCCACATGAGCAGGCAGGAAGTTCACTTTACACTTGTAAAACTTCAATCAAAGGGACATTCAGGAAAAATGTAGTGTGTGTCAAATCTGAAAGCTCAGGTTTCTACATTCCAAGTCATAATAACGGTGCTGTAACTCAAGCTAGTAAGCAAATACATTCGCAATAAAAAGGATCCAGTTTTTCATATCTTGCTATTTGCACATTTCTAATCTTTCCAAGAGTGCAAATACAAAATGACAGAATATGTGCTACAGAAATAGCTAGGTCCTCACCGTTAAGATATCATAATCTCCAGCAGAAGAAAACTTTTTAAAGGAAACCATGCCAGTTTTGGGCTCAATGAAAAACTTTCCCTGTTCGTCTCCGTCCTCGATGCTGTAGGAAATCTCAGCGTTTGGCCCTTCGTCTCGATCTGAGGCGATGACGCGGTACACAGGATCTCTCCTGAGGGCACGCTCTTTCTCCAGCTTTTCACGCTCTGGGAGTTTGATTTTGTAGACTTTCTCCATAAACTGTGGTGGTTAAAAGATAAAGGGACAGGAAGAAGATGCAATCTATTTTTAAGTCATATTATGAGAGTTCTATTGAGAAGATAAACACAAAGATAGAGGTTATTTCATGCAAAGAAACTTCCTCTAAAAAGATTTCATCATCTTAGTTTGTTACAAATTTGCTTTTTAGAATCCAAGCTTCAGCATGAAAAGGCCAAACAGGTCAAACCAACACACAATAAACTCTCAAAATCTACATCCACCCACCATACCTGTTATTTCAAACCAGACTGGTGTATCCACAGACTCCATAGTGATGACCCCGACCATGTGTGCCACGGGGTCACTCTCCATGACAGAAAAGGAGTAAAATGGCTCGTCAAATGCCAGAGGGACCTCGCTTGGCTCCGGCTTGGGGATCCATTCGATGTGTAGACGGCAGGTGGACGATTTCTGGGGTCGGCCATTATCTACTGCTTTAATCTGGTGGATTAAATGTTGAAAAGAAGACTAAAATGTGTAAAATTAAATAATACAACTGCAATATATATTACAGTGTTATTTATTAACATAACAACTGTAATGTTTAAAAATGTATGGAAGCTAACAGAGGCCATAAAATAGTAAGAATAATGGCTTTAGGATTCATATGTTTGCGAATAATAATAATTTTAGCAATTCTCTAAGTGGTGCTGTTAGTGGTACCAAAATGGCAATACTTCAAGCTCAGTCAGGGAGAGATGCAACTATCTGAATACTACTAAATGTGGGAAATACAGAACGGTACCAGAACACCTGTCACTGTGACTTTAGAAAGCGACAGATGTTAGGTAATGAAACAATGGGAGGTCTGGCAAAAAATGTCATGGGCCACATGAGCAGGCAGGAAGTTCACTTTACACTTGTAAAACTTCAATCAAAGGGACATTCAGGAAAAATGTAGTGTGTGTCAAATCTGAAAGCTCAGGTTTCTACATTCCAAGTCATAATAACGGTGCTGTAACTCAAGCTAGTAAGCAAATACATTCGCAATAAAAAGGATCCAGTTTTTCATATCTTGCTATTTGCACATTTCTAATCTTTCCAAGAGTGCAAATACAAAATGACAGAATATGTGCTACAGAAATAGCTAGGTCCTCACCGTTAAGATATCATAATCTCCAGCAGAAGAAAACTTTTTAAAGGAAACCATGCCAGTTTTGGGCTCAATGAAAAACTTTCCCTGTTCGTCTCCGTCCTCGATGCTGTAGGAAATCTCAGCGTTTGGCCCTTCGTCTCGATCTGAGGCGATGACGCGGTACACAGGATCTCTCCTGAGGGCACGCTCTTTCTCCAGCTTTTCACGCTCTGGGAGTTTGATTTTGTAGACTTTCTCCATAAACTGTGGTTTGTTGTCATTCTCATCCAGGACTTTGACGATGACACGGACAGTGGCGGACTTCACAGGAACGCCCTGATCAGATACTGTGATCTGTAAAAACAATGCAGAATGCAAATTATTTTAAAGATTTTTCAAATTTGTTAATGAAAGATTTAAGACTATTATTTCACAGTCTTTCTACTTGAAAATGTTGTGTTGAATTCAGTGTTACTTGCTGTTTCTTTAACACAATTTTCACTCAGAAATTGTCACAACAAATACAAAGTATATCCTACACCAAACGATGAATGGATAAGATGGATAGACAGACAGATAGTTCGATTATAGAGTGTATTCTTCAGACCAATTAGTCGACTAGATGTTCAGACAACCAACTGACTAGTTGGTTTTGAAAATATGTACTTTTGCACATCCCTTCTTTAAAGTTGGATTTGTTTGGATAGAAAGCTTCAGGGGGCTGATAGAAAAGCCTGTAATTGAGGGGGCGGAAAGATTCATTCACATTCATTCACAGTTCTAGTTTTCTTCTTTCCTTTCATGTCGAATAACCCCAAAACCCAAGATAGCCGGTGTCATAATGAACATTTTCAATTAGAGTGACAAAACGAGCGGTACTAAGAGAGGTGCACAGGACAATAATAGAACACACTCAAGAATATCTGACACAAGTGATTGAAAACCTTCATTATAGCGAGAGCTTCAATCAATCGCCGTTCAGAGGTAAAGAAAAACCTCCTGTTCAGAACACGGGGGCAAGTGTTCCTATCTAAGTCAATTGGCTGACAAAACTGAAGTAATTCCCTGTGCGCTTAGCTGTCAAGCAATCTTTTCAGATACGTGCGGCAAGGCGGGAAGGGTTTCCGTAGGTGAGAACAGACTGTTATGCATTTCTCTGTATGATTACAGGATGACATTTTTCCTAGATAATTTCTCTTTTATGACATCTGATGAAAAATATCGTCATGAATGTAATAGCCAGACGGTTACATGGCATCAAAATGGATAAGCTTTTTTATTTTTCTCAAAGCTAGTCCAATCAGATTGTGTTGCTTGCAGACCTAGAAATGAATACTTCACGCATTATTCAAAATACGGTAGATCGGTTTAGTTCAATTGTATTGCAAGCGCACTATAGTGACAAAAAAAGAAAATATAAAAAGTTTACAAAAATGCACCAGTTCTAACAGCAAAGCACTTTTGTCAACAATATGAACAGTAATAGGTACAGGAGCTGTTCCAAATGAGAAGAGACGGCAGCACTAAGCAGACGCTGGTGGTTTGTTGAGCATATACTCATGCTCAGAAAGCTGTGTCCTATCTCAGCTGGTATCCGTTAACCAGCTCATTAATTTCCTCTGGATATCTTCAGTTAATCTCGGAAAATGCCCATTTGAGGCGGCTTAATGGTACGCTGGTGCAGAAGCTGATGAATGCAAACACACAGAGAGATGCAGACATACACACTATTTCCTGCTAATGAACTCAGCAGACTTGTGTAGCTTTGAATGTCTACGGCAGGAGCAGATGAATATCAGGCCAGCACAAAGCATCTGTTCAACACTTTGTAAAAGCAGTCCAGCTTTTGGTGTCAACAGCGAGTAGACCTATAATGTGTATTTGTTTTCAAATCTGTCCAGTGCCATCCAACTGTTTTGGCCAAACAGATTTAATTGAACAGGAAGACAAGGGACTCAGTCAGCTCCAACAGTCCACTCTCCTGAGCTAAGCATGTTTGTATGCCTGCAATGCACTGCTTTTTTTTTTTTTTTTAACATTTTCCAGCAACTGGAAATAATTCAGACAGTTGAAATTAAATTTCCAGTTAAAAAAAAAAAAAAAAAAAAAAAAAAAAAAAAAAAAAAAATATATATATATATATATATATATGTCTGCTTTGAACATCAATTATATAACTAGTCTGAGTAAAACTGTCCACAGGGTGAAAATCAAGTTTGATTGCTTAAAGTTACAGCACACCTCTCTTCAACAAGCTGTAAGATTTTCAGACATTACATTTATGCATTTGACTTTATCCAAAGTGACTTACATTGCACTGAAGTTACATTTTCATCAGTTTACGCATCCCCTGAGAAGTGAACCCATGAATTTGGTGTTGCTAGCTCAATCCACTACTGCTTGAGCTACCATGATGCTATCAATCATGTTCGCAGCAGGATGGCTTATAAATCCCCCAGGTATGATATTTGTCGAGTTTCATTTGGAAACAAATGTGTGTTTTTGAAAAAAATTCATAATATAGAGTCTGAACATCACACCATATTATTCATTAAAAAGACCTGAACGAACTTGGTAACCAAATGAATGAGGTGTTTTGGACATGTTATTGGATGAGAACTGAACTGAGCTGGATGATGACATCGCTGAATCAACAATGACTGTTTACTATTGTCCTCTTTATAGAGAATGGAATTTTGTTTGCATTATTGAAACATTACTTTCCTGTTTAACACTGTAAAGCTGCTTTGACAATCTGTATTCTATAAAGTGCTATATAAATAAAAGGTGACTTGACTTAACTTGACGTGTAGTTTGTTGTTAAGAGTTATGAAAAATGAATGGGTTGAATGAATGATTCAATGACTCATTACAAGCAAAAACTCTGGCTCCACATAGTGGTGTAGCAATGTAACCTGCAAAAAGAGATTGCAAATGAATCAGAGAAATAAATCAGAGTCAGTGGAATAAATCACTGCTAATAGGTGCAAGCATCTTAAACATTAGAAATGTGTTCTGAGCTTTCAGTGCAGGCAAGGCAGTAACAGATTTCACATGCCTGGAAAACAGGCAAGCATCCTTAGACGCTCAGGGTGTGTTCCCAGAAATAAATTTAATTTCTTTGCAAATCAACTTAAGTGATTCGTGGACATATTTTCCTGTTAGGTTTTGCAAGTTCAAAGAGCAACAGGGCAGAATCTCCGACGTGCTGTGCATGCCTCAACATGTTCCAGAGTAGCTCTCTGTGTTCTTTATTTTCTCGAATTTCCCTCCCTTCACCCTCTAGAAGCATTTGCACCTTACACCTTCCTTCCCAGATCTTAAGTGTGTGTGAAAGTTTGCAGGGTGCTCTCCCATATATCTCTCTCACACACACACACACACACACACACACTCAAATGCCCTCACCCTGGCCCCGTATAACTGCCTCTCCCTCCCCCCAAGCATGTGCTGCCTCCAACTACCCTCTGCAAGCCCCTGAGCACCAGCTCATTCCCCCGTTCTCCTGTGGTGCTATGCCCAGCAGGACTGTACTGCCCCTGGGAGAGAGACAGCCAGACTCCTGGGCGGGAGGCTAGGTGAGACAAGACCCCTGGGGGGGAAGATGTCAATAAAGAACTTCCTGTTGCTGGACCCCTGGCTAAACGCTGGCCAAAAACCGAAATTGCTGGGGTTGTCATGACTACTGCAGTGGGCCACCGGAGCCGTGCGGGGGAAAAGCAAAAACAGGATCCAGAAGAATGCTTGTGAACAGTGACTGGACTGATGGTCATTTGTTTATTAGTCTTTCCCTTAGCCGGTCTAAAGCTGCGCAGTAATCAAATTAAGCATGAGATCATAACAGTCCCAGAAGGTATTTAAACAGAGAAGAAGACAGTTGCTTTGAACAAGTTGTGAGAAATGTATCCAAAATTCTCACTATGATCTTTCTGTTTCCATGGACTAGATATCCAACCAACTAGAGAGTCTGTTGAGTTTTTTTTTTTGTTTTTTTTTGCATATTCTTTTAGTGTTAATGCTACATTTAGGACCACTGTAATGAACAATTCAGTGTGCCTGTTGAGTTTGCCTAGGTCTTCAAAGCGATTCTATTGGCAAAAATCATTTTTAATGGTTAGCCTATTCAGTGGTTGATTACAAAATTGCTTCATGGTGCATGCCGTCTGAACTGTTAACAGGATCATTAATAGTTTTTGTTACCTAGTATATAATAATATATAAGCAAAACTATAGACTTTGAAACAAACCATTTCATTTATAAATTTTCTTTGTGTTAGTAATTTTATGTTTCATAGGCTAACCCCACTAGCCTAGCATATCGTCTGCTAACAAAGCCTCTCTACCTTAATTTGAAACTAAGAGCAAACAAGGCTTTCAGTGTTAGTTGCTTATGATATGCAAGCTGCTACCATATTTTCATTTATCACAGTCATGAACAAACTGTTTTTTTTTGCATAAATAGTTTTACTGTCTACTGCACAGGTACTTTAATAATTAATGAATCAGAAGTCCCGCATATTCTAAGTAAATAGCTTACTTCCGCATTGAAAAGATAAGGTTAATATGCCAATGTTAAATTATATATATAACCAAAGAATTTCTGCACAAACTGTCAGAAACCGTCTCAGGGAAGCTCATCTGCATGCTCGTCGTCCTCATCAGGGTCTCGACCTGACTGCAGTTCGTTGTCGTAACCGACTTGAGTGGGCAAATGCTCACATTCGATGGCGTCTGGCACTTTGAAGAGGTGTTCTCTTCACGGATGAATCCCGGTTTTCACTGTACAGGGCAGATGGCAGACAGCGTGTATGGCGTCGTGTGGGTGAGCGGTTTGCTGATGTCAACGTTGTGGATCGAGTGGCCCATGGTGGCGGTAGGGTTATGGTATGGGCAGGCGTATGTTATGGACAACGAACACAGGTGCATTTTATTGATGGCATTTTGAATGCACAGAGATACCGTGACGAGATCCTGAGGCCCATTGTTGTGCCATTCATCCACGACCATCACCTCATGTTGCAGCATGATAATGCACGGCCCCATGTTGCAAGGATCTGTACACAATTCCTGGAAGCTGAAAACATCCCAGTTCTTGCATGGCCAGCATACTCACCGGACATGTCACCCATTGAGCATGTTTGGGATGCTCTGGATCGGCGTATACGACAGCGTGTTCCAGTTCCTGCCAATATCCAGCAACTTCGCACAGCCATTGAAGAGGAGTGGACCAACATTCCACAGGCCACAATCAACAACCT
>NW_015547662.1:1969626-1974490 GCF_001515605.1 Sinocyclocheilus anshuiensis | reverse complement strand
ACAGATTTAGACAGATTTGTGAACAATATTTGCGAGAAATAGGCCTTTTGTGTACATAGAAAAAGTCTTAGATCTTTGAGTTCAGCTCATGAAAATTTTTATTTTTTTTTGGATCGGTCATTATAAACAAGCTACCTCAAGCTACTCTTGAGGATCTGGGCAGACTCAACAGGTGGACTGAAGTGTTACCGACATCAAACAAAAAAAAAGTACTCAAGCCGAAAGTATGCGTTCAGCATCATGCTATCAAGCAGCATAATAGACTGTTTCTGTACAGGTAAATTAAGTGGAAACTTTGGAAGTTTTAAATGTGGTTTCCAGTCAGGGCTGGCTACCAACTTATGCAGTTTCGCTTTTCTATTTAAAAGTGCAATTGAAAGGGTAAAAGACAATGTCAGGTGAAAAGCATTCCTTATAACTCCTTACACTTAAGACAGCTAATATATGGCATTCAAGTTAAATGAAACTACACGCACCACCAAACTCCAATCGCAACCGTTAAAAAATCAACAAAAAAACAAAAATCTTTGTTAATTAAAAACCAGAGGAACAGATTTAACGTTGAGGGGATCTTGGCACTTCTAATATTTAGCTGAAATGTTAGCTAATTACAAGCCTACTGTCTATCGGTCAGCAGGCTTTGCTTTGACGTCAAGGGGAGCTCTTCACATCACTGAGGCATGGAGAGAAGAAGGGAGGACAGACACTGGATGAGCGTATGCTGCAGGGTGTACTATCCTCCCTTGTTTTATTTCCTGTCCGCATCCCTCCTGCCATTTACAATACAATTAGAGTCACAGAAATGGGTATGAAAGCACTGGTAAGGGCTGGTGCAAATTCAGCAAATGAAACGACATGCCGCAGGTTTTGAATTGCACAATCTATAACGCTAATTAAAGGAGCATCAATCTGTGAACTTGAAGTCTTCTGTGCACAACTTGAAGTATCAGCAAACTGCGGTTGGGTTTTTGGGGAAGGAAGGGAGCGGGTGGTAAAGAGTTATTGAGAAAGAGAGGGAGAGAGTGAGAGAAGCTTGCAGCTCAATTAAAATCCACAAGTATAAACTTTGGCTGGGCAGGGTGACGCTTCCTGTTCTGGCCTGCCTAATCCTGAGACGGCACACTGAGAGAGAACAAAGGCAAACCCCCACATGCATATATACACACACACCTACCCTCCACACACACCGGATATCTAAATCCCCTCAGAAGCACTTTGGAAGGAATGGAGGGGGAAGAATGCAGTCCGCTCACGTGCGCAGTTTAGAGTGGTGGCTTATGCCTTGGGTCTAAACAGTCAAAGCTAAAAGTTTTTTACTCATCTGTTTTCCCCCTTTTTAGGATTTTTTCCCCTTTTCTCCCAAGGAGTTTTCTTTAAAATAATATTCTAGGTTAAAGTTTAAATCAGAAAACAACAACAAAAATGGTTCACATTACATTATATTATATTTTATTATACACTACAGTTCAAAGGTTTGGGGTCAGATGCATTAAACTGAATAAAACTAATAGTAAATGCATTTGTAATTTTACAAAAAAAACATTTATTTAATATGTTGTTCTTTTAAACTTTTCAAAGATTCCTGAAAAAAATGTATCATGGTTTCCACAAATATATAAAGCAGCACAACTGATATCAACATTGATAATATTATTAAATGTTTCTTGAGCACCAAATTATTATATTAGATTTCTGATGAATCATGCAACATTGAAGACTGGAGTAATGATGCTGAAATTTCAGCTTTGCCACCACAGGAATGAATTACATTTAAAATTACATTAAAACAGAAAACCAGGCTGATTATATCAGAGATTGCAGCGAGAACAGAGACTCGCGTTGCGTTTTCAGTGAATTATTCCAGTGTGTTTCGGTATACTTTGCTGGATATAGCAAATGATGACAAAATAAACATTTGAAACAAGATAAATGGTGTATGCTTAATTTCATGAAGTGTGCGATTAATCGCGATTAATCACAGAAAAAGGGTGTGATTAATTTGATTAAAAATCTATTGACAGCCCTAATATATATATATATATAATAAATTGCTAAAGAAATACTAGGTAATACCAGGAAAGCACCAGAGATGCTGTATGTACAGTATAAAGCTCAACTTTAACCCAGAGCACTCCTTAATTAGGAGTAAAAAAAGAAACAGAAGAAAAAATTGACCTTTTTGGACTTCTCTAAATATGAGTTTGAAGAATTGTCTGCTCTAAGGAGTGAACATGTGATTGGTGGATGCATCCGGGTGTTTTTACCTCCAGAATATGTTCATCCTGTTGTTCTCTATCCAGCTTCCGAGATGTGGTGGTGACCAAACCTGCAAACACATGAACACAATTTAATAACCACAGTACAACTCAGCATAACTTTAGCCAAATAAAATCTAATTCCACTGCAATGGGTTGACTTGGCTAAACTAAAACGTGCAATTATTGTAATAACAATTATCAAAAAAATTATTATATTTTAGAATGTACCCAGACTTTCTCAAGAGAGGCTTTGTCAGATTTATTTAACTTCTAGGTGCAATATTGTGAAGTAAACACACACACACACACACACACAAATAAAAAAAACACACGTTAAATACCACAGATTCAGCTGCACAGAACTGCAGTAAAGGGCACAGTGATTGCGTCAGGACTGTTTTAAAGCTGAACAAACAACCACGGTTTAAACACACACTCACACTGCCTGAAAACAGACAACACAAACCTCACACACTACCTTCAACCAAACACACAACACGTATCATAAACAGCTTCAAGCACTGAAATGATGAGTGAAATGTCAATGCAACCATCACTGTGTTTACTCCATATATGATTCTGTTAGTAAGTGTGTGTTTTTCTATGGTGGGTTTTAGAAGATTTCTCTCAAGGGCTTTACGTTACAGGAAAATAAGATCTGAGCACAACGGAAATCCAATTGGAAGTCAATTCAAGTGCTGAACCCAGTGAAGAGAGAATAAACAGGCAGACAGAGATCGAACAACAATGCAAATGAGCACGTTTATGTAAAGAGCGTCTCGATTGCAGATAATAAGCAGACTTGTGTTTCCCCGTCAGTATAATTGTACATTAAATGGGGCAGAAAGCACAGCGGACGTTGCCAGCCCCAGCCACACGAGAGATGCCTGCCGACCACACTGCGTCTGATTAGTGCAGAAAAAGGATTTCCGAAACCAGAAGCCATCAATGGCGCACATGCAGGCAGCAGAAATAGCCCGGCCGCAACACGCCTCCTGCTCCTGGTCAAAACTGTGTTAGGCTGCTAACCATCTCTCTCTCCTTTGCTCTTGAAATCATACATGGGAATGAAAATAAACTCTGAATGTGGGCAGTCATCAAAATCTCTGCACTTTACAACATTATATTAAAGGCAAATCTACATTTATAAACTAAGAACTTGACTGGAATGGAAAAGGATATTAAATAGGGACATTTAAAAAGGTTTTATAAGAGTCTGCATGAATTTAATGTATAGGCAACCCTCTACAGTAAATCACTCGCATATGCGACTAAATCTTCACTCTGGGCGACTAAATGATGTCTAATATTTGCCATTGGCTAATAAATTCTTCGATTTCACTCACCAGTGTGTGTGTTAGAGGCTAATTACAAGTTTAGCACAGATATATTTTCACTCTCCAAACACTTGCTTGGGAGTTTCACTCTCGGTCAAGTGAGCTGTACTATTTCAATTAATCTCAATGGATGTGCAGCGCACCTGTATTTGACGTACCGTAAACTCTAGTGTGAAGGCGCACGACTTGCAGTCACTTTGCTGATAGCGTTGTGTTTCTCACACACACGCAAAGGAAGAGAGAGAGAGAGAGAGAGCAAGAGAGTTTTCCATGCAGAATTGACGTGCTACATGTAAACGATATCCTTTGTTGTATTTTGTCAAAATTCATTTGGAATGTTTCAGCTTTTAAGAACAACCATAAGATACTGCCGGTTTCTCTGGTAGTAGGCGGAACTAATGTGCAAATGGTAATCTTGTTGGCTGGTGCTCATCTATTATCGTCCCTGTTTTGATTTCAGCAAATCAGTTCGAGCGAACGCAGATAACGTGATTAATATTCATGAACCCAGTAGCTCATTAATACTTGATAGACAGGGACAGCCCGGAGGGCAGGACCTTGTACTGATATGCTCATCCTTCGAACGCGAACCGCAGAAATGGTCTGTGGCGCGGAAGGATCGACACATGAAACTACGCATCCTTCAGGTCGATTGCAGCAAACCAATCTCGGGGACGGATGCACCCGAAGATGCGTTTCTGCGTCAACATTTTGAACAGTAACCGGCGAAGGGCCCGGTTCAAGACATGCAGATCCAAGATTGGTCGTAACCCACCGCCTTTCTTGGGTACAATGAAGTAAGGGCTGTAAAGCCCTGTATTCATATCGGCTGGAGGGACCGGCTCTATCGCATCCTTGCCAGTAGGACTGCGATCTTCGCCCACAAGACAGGAGCATCGGCCGCCTTCACTGTCGTGAAGCGGACCCGGTTCAAGACACGCAGATCCAAGATTGGTCGTAACCCACCGCCTTTCTTGGGTACAATGAAGTAAGGGCTGTAAAGCCCTGTATTCATATCGGCTGGAGGGACCGGCTCTATCGCATCCTTGCCAGTAGGACTGCGATCTTCGCCCACAAGACAGGAGCATCGGCCGCCTTCACTGTCGTGAAGCGGATGACACTGACACTGCCTGTCTATGCCCAGCTCCACGTCACCGCTTGCTGGAGGCTGCTGCGGATGTGGCGTGGGGGCAGGTGCGGACACAGGGGGCTGCCCTCGGCGACGAGCAGGCTGGGGCGCTGCGGCCGGCGGACGGGTGGAGGCAGCAG
>NW_015547662.1:1968819-1969578 GCF_001515605.1 Sinocyclocheilus anshuiensis | reverse complement strand
GCCGGCGGACGGGTGGAGGCAGCAGCTGCCCGCCGGGGCAGGGTGTGATGACCCACCTCAGTCTGCTTCTGTGCAGCCGAGAGCTGCTGGGCCAAGCTCTCGACCGTGTCGCCGAAGAGGCCGGTCTGGGACACAGGGGTATTAAGGAACCGAACTTTGTCGGCGCCCCTCATATCAACCAAACACAGCAAGAGATGGCGCTCCTGGACCACAAGTGTGGACATCGCACGACCCAGAGAACTCACGGTGACCTTCGTCGCTCGGAGCGTGAGGTCAGTAGCGGTTCGGAGCTCTTTCAGAACTTCCGGATCATGACCACCCTCGTGCAAGTCCCTCAGTGCCTTGGCCTGATGAACCTGCAGTAACGCCGTAGCGTGTAAGGTGGAGGCAGCTTCTCCACAGGCCACATAAGCATTGCCGGACAGACCAGACAAGTACCTACAGACCCGGGAGGGGAAGCACGGTTTGCCCTGCTGGGTGGAGGCGGTATTAGGACACAACTGCATCGCAACCGACCGCTCCACCGGGGGGACCCTTGTGTACCCCCTAGCTGCACCACCGTCGAGGGTGGTGAGGGAGGAGAAACCAGCAGGTTGGTTTCCGGCAGTAAAAGGACCTGGCGAGCTCCTCATGCACCTCCGGGAAGAAAGGCACCGAGGCGGGGAGCTGAGAACCAGCACGAGCCACCCCGAGAAACCAATCATCCAACCTCGAGGGCTCGGGACGCGGTGGAGGTTTCCACTCGAGCCCTACCCTCTC
>NW_015547662.1:1960994-1963965 GCF_001515605.1 Sinocyclocheilus anshuiensis | reverse complement strand
GTCAGTAGCGGTTCGGAGCTCTTTCAGAACTTCCGGATCATGACCACCCTCGTGCAAGTCCCTCAGTGCCTTGGCCTGATGAACCTGCAGTAACGCCGTAGCGTGTAAGGTGGAGGCAGCTTCTCCACAGGCCATATAAGCATCGCCGAACAGGCCAGACGAGTACCTACAGACCCGGGAGGAGAGGCACGGTTCGCCCTGCCGGGTGGAGGCAGTATTAGGACACAACTGCATCGCAACCGACCGCTCCACCGGGGGGACCCTTGTGTACCCCCTAGCTGCACCACCGTCGAGGGTGGTGAGGGAGGAGAAACCAGCAGGTTGGTTTCCGGCAGTAAAAGGACCTGGCGAGCTCCTCATGCACCTCCGGGAAGAAAGGCACCGAGGCGGGGAGCTGAGAACCAGCACGAGCCACCCCGAGAAACCAATCATCCAACCTCGAGGGCTCGGGACGCGGTGGAGGTTTCCACTCGAGCCCTACCCTCTCGGCGGCCCGGGAAAGCATAGCCGACATCTCCGGATCCGATTCAGGCGTTGCCACCGTCCCGGAGGGCGGCAGCGCAGCCGAATCTTCCTCTCCAGAGAGCTCTCCCTCCGATGCAGTGATCGACATCCAGTCGTCGGGAAGAGCACCGAAGGATACCGCTGGTACGCTCTTTGAAGAGGGCCCAGCGCGTTCCTTCGGCTGGCTGCGGAGTGCTGGAGGAGTGGTGGGCCCCCGAGGGTTGGTTCCCTGAGGGGTTTGCCACCCCTGTAACCCTCCAACCACTCGTGCTACTGCCCGAAGTAGTCCACGCCTGGCTGCCGTCCAGGACGAACACTAGATCGCAGCAGAGGCAACGGAGCTCCGCCCCCCTGGAGGAAACGGAGCCTGGCCCGCAGCTCCAAGATGGTCATCTTCCCGCAATGGGAACATGACTCATCGCGAACGCCACCTCAGCGTGCTTCATGCCCAGACACGTGAGGCAGCGATCGTGACCATCACCCAGCACCAGGTAACGACTGCATCCAGAAACGCATGGGTGAAACGGAATCTTTAAAAAGACGACCTGCTTACTGTACTCTTTTAGAGAAATGTACTCTTTTAGGGAAATGCCTTTTTACGTGCTGAGACACACAGGGGAAACGGCCGTTTGCAGCACGACAGGGGGTAGTGCAGCCTGAAGTGCGCAACCCACTCGACACAGGAACGACCACCGCTGAAGCGCCGTCCGCCAACACAAAAATATCCCAAGAGCGCGCTAGACTCATCATGCACAAAGCAGTTTGGTAGGAGCAGAACGATGTTGTCGCTCGGCCCTGAAGCGAAAATCTGGTATGCGTTGCACGGGCTGCCTTTTTATGCTCACGCTGTGATCAGCGGCAGCTGGATGCAATCATCGCATGCCAATGTGCATTGGTTCATTTAGTTTACACTCGAAGTGGATTGGTCTCTCTAAGCGAGATCCCAATTTGTCGGTCACCGAAGTGACTCGGAGTGACCGACTGAAAGGGAACCTAGTGGGTACACCAGCAAACTGGAATGAATCATGTCCTGTTTGCAGGAATCTCATTTCATTAGCCATCAGATAATATTTACCCTTATTGTTTCTGCAGAAAGCAAATGCATTTTGCCCAAAGATTTCCTTATTTGATCTGTCAGCATAGTCAGAGGTACTTACAGTCTGCACTTGTCTCGCTGAGCGCAAACGTGTGACCCTCAGCTAAAATCGCCTCTGCTAACCGCTGAACTCCTACAGTAAACACAGTGAAATCTCACATATAATGATAGCGCTACTACACTTCCTCTAGAGAAAAGAAAAGGATAAAACCAGAAAGAAAACAGCAAAAAAAAGAGCATCTAAGTGTCTGGGTAAATGACACTCTGCCCTTTCCTCTAAAACACTTTTGCTTGGGAGAAAAAAAGAAGAGCTATTTTCTCTTTCTGGCTCTCTTGAACTCTCCCTCGCTCAGACGGAAGGCCATTCATTGATGGATTTTAGAAGAGGCATCGTTGAGCAGGCAGGAATGCAACACCTCATATCTGAGACAGAGACGCCACATTCCTCATTAAGGGTTTCGAGCACATGTTAAAGTGCACACACACTTACAGAAACACACATGCACCACTCTTAAGCACAGATGAATGTACATAGAAAACACTCTCAAGGCCCACTAACAAGCACAACAGTCCATGCCACAGCTACATAGATAAATGAGCGCACAAACAAAGACGTGCGCTACAGTGGGCAGACCTGGGCAACGTTCCCAAATGCACCTTAACCCTCCTCCACATTCTAATATATACTGTGTGAATGAATGGCAGCCATTTCAGAGTGGAGAGAGAGAGAGGGGGCAACACTAGAGGCTGAGAAAAGAGTCTTTGCTGGGTTTGTGTCTCTCAGAAAAAACCTCACATTAGCCTTACACCATTAACCTCCTGCAGAACACTCAATAGAGCCTATCAAAGAGACACTCTGCCACACTCGCACTAGTGCTGTGTTCGATACATCGATACGATGATGTATCGTCACAGAGATTTGACGATACGAGTATCGATACAGCTGGCCCTGTATCGATATTGTGGCACGTGGGAGTAGAAAAGTGCAAGGTTTCTAAAAAATAATGAATAGAGCATAATATATAGGCTACAACGAGGTTTAATCTGGCCGCAGAGGAAAACAACCGGGGTTGCCTGATATATAGAGATGTAAGAAACAGAGCTTCACACTTGCGCAATATGGAAATATCTGCTTTATGTCTTATTTGTTTTTGTCAACCTGGCAACCATTTGCATGCGCTCTCTCTCCACTGTGGATAAACGCGCTTGCTTTCTGAAAACACCAGTTAGCTTGCAGTTTAGCGATCTCCTCTTCAATATTCTATTCTCAGAAAAGTGTAATTCATCAAGTGTTCATTTATGAGAGAGAGAGAGAGAGAGAGAGAGAGAGAGAGGGGCTGTGTATGTATGAATTACCACCGTTTTGCCGCG
>NW_015547662.1:1944333-1960975 GCF_001515605.1 Sinocyclocheilus anshuiensis | reverse complement strand
GAAGCTGTGGCTTTAATTGCTTTAGAAACAATGATGTTACCAGCTCCTTGTTGAGAAAGATAATGTAGTTCTTCAGCGATTAAGCTATTTTATTTATAAAATTGCGCAAAAACGAATGTCTGTGCGCGTGCGGTGATCTGACTAAACGTGTGTGCGTGAGGTACAGTGAAGACAGCCCATTAGTTTAGAACTCTTCTAATTTTTATTTTTTAAACGTAAACAGTGTGTTGATTTGTGCAATGATAACCTACCAGCAATGTTAAGATGATTTTAATATATTAGAATGCGTACATTACAATATAAATTTATTAGAACGAGTGCATTATTATTTATGGGCTTAAAAACAAGATGCAAACAATCAGAATATTGTACCTGGTGGGGAGTGCCCAATGTAAACATGAAACATATGCCATTACCTATATTGTACTGTGGTACAGTTATAGAGGCCCTTCATAATGCAGAGGTCAACTGCCTGTTCTGCCAATAGTTAGCAACAGCCCTATGGTATGCAGTGTTTAATAAACAGCTGTTTTACTAAATTCTTCTGAGGTGAAATTCAGTGTAGTCCCGTATCGTGATATGTATCGTATCGTGGCCTCTGTATCGTGACTTTGCTGGTGATACAGCCCTAACTCGCACACACAAATATGTGCTCAGACAAGCCAAAAACATGCAAATGCTGTATGATTTCAGATTATTCTATTAATAAATTTGTTTTCCACAAATATGTATACTAGCTAATGAGTATATTCACATTAAATCGTGTATGAAGGACCTGTTAAAGGCCTTTACACTGACAGTGTTTTGTAGTAAAAAAGTGACCTAAAGTAATTTATTTTTAATCAGAGTTCACAATTGAAGATGACATATGCAACAGCGGCAACTACTAGAGAGTACCAATATTATAATTCAAGGTTCCCATTTGTTTGGGCAGTCTTACCAGTGGCCTTGAACAGAATTGAACATGTAATCTCCCATAAATCTTTGTGTTTTTGCAAGTGTACAGTATGTATTCTGTAATTGTAGAGTCAATTAAATGATGACGTCTCAAGGCATTTCACAAACTAGGACCTCTCAAACTCATTGGCGGATAAAGCAGACATCATCAGAATAAATCCCATCAGTCTTGTCGAGTGGCTTCAGCTCAGTCTCCGCATTTAGCAATCGAAGGCCCCTGGAAATGGGGCAGCTGATGGCAGGAAATTCCTATCTGAGAGTGACTGAGATTACCAACATTGAGCTTTAAGACCTTCACTCTATTCGGTGTACTAACTCCATTTAGAGTGTGGGTCAGGAAGAGAGAGAGAATGAACAGGAATAAAGAGACAAATCCCGGCAGATAATGTCTCTTTCAAAACATTCTTTCTGATTTGAGTATTCCAGAGCTCACGGCTCACTCATGCATGGAGACGACCTGGATTTACAACACTAAATCACTGCATTCGCACCTCTGTGTAAGCATGTGTGTGCAAGGTCATGTTCGTATTAAGGCCGCAGCATTGATTATATTTTCTACATCACAAGGTATGGCACAAAACGTATCTGTCCTGCTGTCCTGTCCTTTAAGGATGAAGTGCTTTTGTGCCACCAAAAGCAATTGCAAAAACAATGAATGCATCCTAAAACTGAAATTCAGGATTGAGACCTAAAACAAAATTGAGTTAGTATTTTGAACATCCACTTCCATGGTCCTGAAGTCAGTGTTTTTTTTTTTGTTTTGTTTTTTTTTTAAGAGTTTTTGGTTAAATACCTGCAAAAATGTCTATGCCGAGCACAAGCTCAAGATATTTTCAGTGATGACATAAAATACCTCAATAATACCAAATTTGTGATTTTTTTTTTTTTTAAGTTTTTATGTCTTACAAAAAAATAGTGACTAACAAGTGGTTAAATGGGACTAAAGAGGTTGTTGGGGACATTAAACGTTGTCACAGAAAACGTCTCTAGGTTACGTATGTAACCATGGTTCCCCGAGGGAACGAGACGCTGCGTCGCTCTGAAGCAAGTGTGCCGCAGCGCGGGCTTCTGAACACTGAGAGAGAGCCGCGGATCTAGCGGGTGAGGACCGAGAAAAGGACGAGCCCGTCTCGGATCCCTCCACTAAATCCATCCGCGACCCCCACGACAACAGTCTACGCCATGCCTCGGCAACAGCGGGACCGCTGCCAGCGGGATCGCAAGCCTGGCCGCTCTCATCAAACACAGCCAGGCGAGAGCGGAGCATACGCAGCGAGAGTAACTCGCAGTGATGACAATCAGCTCCTCGAAAGCTGACCGTGCATGCTCCGCTCCTAAACAAACAACACACAGATCGTGTGTATCCCCCGCTGCCAGATAGTGTGGGCAGGGAGGCACACAACGTCTGTAATGCCGTTTGCTCGCCATAGATATTAGTTTAGACTTTGATATATTCTTTTGAATGCTTGTGGACTGACAGACAACAGTAAATAGACTGACACATACACAGAGCGCTACTGAAGAGCAGAAGCTAACTTGCGCTCTGCCGGATGCGCTTTTATACTTCCTGGCGCTCACGTCACCCCGCTCGTGATGTCTCGCAGCTTCATTGGACTGATTTCACACGTGCTTCAGAACGCGGTCACGCAGGGGCGTTCCCAAAGCGATCTCGACGCAGCTCGAGTTCCTGAAGGGGAACTCATCTAACCACTAGTACTCACCTGATTTTACAATCTCGTTGTGTTTGTACTCACGCACTTGCAAACTATATTAACTCAAACTTTTGCAATTTGTATATTTTGGCTTTTGGAAGCGTAGTGGTGGTTATGTTAAAGTCATGTGACCATGGTAAAATTTGTTTATAGCCTAACTTTAGCTTTTTACTCAAAAGTAATAAAATGTGTGTTCATGAAGATTATCTTGATGAATAAAACATGTAAGAATCATAATTCTTATTTTCTCCAATAATCCAAAAGCCAATGGAAAAACGTCTCAGGATACTTATGTAACCATGGTTCCCTGAGTAGGGAACGAGACACTACTTCCTCTAGGGGTCGCTATGGGGAAACCTAGAGGACGCAGTTCGAAGTTCCCATGAAAGGGAACTATTTTTGTCAAGAAAACCAGGGTGAAGCTAACTAACATCATTATCATTTGTAGATTTAAAACATTTTTGGAGTTGATGGGTGCTTAGTGGTGGTTACGTTAAAGTCATGCGACCATGGTGAATTTTGTTTATAGATTTAGCTTTTTACTTCTGATTATATTTGGGTTTCAAAAGTCATAAAAGTTGTGTTTATGAAGATTATCCTGATTAACAAAGTATGTGAGAATCATAAACTTATAAAGCTTATTTTCCCCATTAATCCAAAATAGCGTTCCAAAATAATCCACTAGCTAAAAATTGACAAAATCAAGGGATCAGGGTGATGCTAACTTCCGGGTTGGCTTATATGTCCATATGTCATCCCTGTACCGCTCTATTGTTCTGGCAGTTAGTCCCGCCCCAAACATGCCATTGGTTGATTTAGAGGTTGACATGTCGGGTCATTCAATCAAACAGTCATGTTTTGAAAGTGCCATAATGGAAGACGGCCTATAAATGGCTTACTTGCAATCGGAGAAATCATTGTAGAATTGAGGGGATAAAACATCAATATTCTCAAGCTTCTATATACAATGGCGAATCACATTCTTTATTATACATCTATGTAACATATGCAAAGATTCTGTCAGAGGTCAAATGTTTTCATGGACATGTGCTCGCTGGGCTGGGTTGAATATCAGGGAGATTTCTGTTGTGTGAAATCTGTAGGTTAGCAGTAAACAAGCAGGACAGGTGTGCCAGTGGATATGCTTCACAAGCCTCTAAAACCCTGCAACTTTATCCACAGGAATGTGTGAGAGAGAGGGGGAGTGATTTGTGTTTTTTTTCCTCTGCACCTCGCTTTATCCTTAATAACCTTTTGTGCCTCGTGCCAACCGTGGGAGCCTAAAAGCCAGGAAACGACAGGAAGTCGTTGGACATAGTATCCATTTCCTTTCATGCTTTCCCTTTGAAAAGAGCGCATGGCATTCTTGTATAACAACTCACATTTGTTTTTCTTCTTTTCTTCTCTCTCTCAAAAAAAAACATGGCCTTGCTGAAAGTTGATAAGAAGTGGAAAGGAGGAGAGAGGAGAGGAAAGCAGTCCTTGTGAATCATTGCAGCTATATCCTCCTTTCACTCCAATTAAACAAGCAGAGCAGAGCTCAAAGGCACAGAGGTGGCTCGTAGACTTGTAATTACCTGAGCTGATTTCTATCCCAGCAGCCAGTGCTCTTGATATTGTCAGTACAGCGAGCTAAAACTACTCTGGTAAGAGGACAAAGAGAGAGCTAATGCAGATATCAGGTATTACACCAGAGATTTGAGATTTCCAGAAATGTGTGTGTGTGTAGTTTGTACACCAGAACAAGAGCTGTCTGCATTGTACTGAGCACAATTCTTTCTGCTTGTGCCTGCCAGCTAAAGAAATAATTCTCATACTCGCATACCAGCACACTCAAGGTCCAAAGTGAACAGTGTTGTTTTAATATTGTTTATATACTATTATATATAGTATATTTCAATTAGCTTTTATTTTTATATTTTCAGCTAAAAAGTAAATAAAAAATCATTTACATTTTATTTTGTTTTAATTTGATGTGTTTTGTCATTTGTATTAATTTATTTTATATTTTTATATTGCTTTAATTAATTTTATTTTACATGTAATAATTTTAGAACATCAACTTTTTTTGTTTTGTTTATACTTTATATTCTATTCCAGGTTCATTTCACATTACTGAAAAATGTTTTAATAGTTTCAGTTAACAATAACAGCACTGACCATATGGCAAATGTAAGTAAAAATTGGTTTTGGTAAAGTTAAATGGAGTTACTAAATATCAGCTCTGATCTAGTCAACAAAATTACTGACAAAAATGTTTGTCGACAAAATTATTTAGCTCATGATAGCGAATATGAGACAAAAAAAAAGAATGAACTACAATGAATAATGATGGCATATTAACTGAATTTCAAAAGACAAAAATTTAATTAGGAAAATGCCTGATTAAACTTGGTTGGTTACTTTAGGAATTGCAATATATGCACGATCATTTGCTACACATTCAAAGACATTTTTATTTTTATCTGGCATAAGTGATGTGAGCCAGTCAAATATAACTACAATAAATACGTAATATAATAAACATAATTCTACAAAAGTGCAGCATGTGATACCCCAAGTGGCAATTTTTTTTGGTCATAATTAGGTTCTTATGACTTGTTCATGTACGAGAAGCATAAAGTTATCCCAAAAATGAAAATGTTATTATCATTCACTCACCAAACCTGTATGACTTTCTCTCTTCTGCAAACACAAACGACATTTATAAAAATGTTGAGAATTGGAGCTATTGACTTCCACTGTTACATGGTGACATTACTCAAAATATCTTTTATGTTCCACAAAAGAAAGAAAGTCAAACAGGTTCAAAATGACATGAGGGTGAGTAAATGAAGACAGAATTTTCATTTTTGGGTGAACTATCCCTTTAAGCTGAAAATGCTGTTGTCATGAAGAATAGACTGATATTTGATCCCTGTCTCTCTACACATGCGCTTCCGCTCTAAAAAATGAGTAGTCACGTTCACTTGTGCAAATACATCCGCTCACATAAAGCCTTTTCCTTTATCACATCATTTGAAGTCCAACTCAGTGGGGTGCTTTCAAAAACCAGGCTGAAAGCAGCTTTCAAGGCAGATAGGTTAATTTCTCTTCCAGGGCTCTACGCTTATTTTTTAAAAAAGAAACTAAATCCGCCAGCAGGTGGCGACAAGTCACTGATTTTATCACTGAATCATTCATTCAATTGATTCATTCGAACAGCTGAATCATTCAGGAATGAAGCAAGTGATAGTATTTATGAAAGGGTAATCATGAATCACTGACTCACTAGATTCGTTTAAAAACGCAGTTCATTCATAAACGAAACACCGCTGTGTTTGAATGGAGATGCGCAGCGGCTGAGCTGTGACTTTGTTTCAAGCTATTTTCGACGACGACATAGCGCAAAATCAGACCATAGTGTTATAGTCAGACAATGTAAGTCACTTAATATTAACTTCTTGTCTATTTAGTATTTAACTGTTGTATTAAATCAGTATCACATTTACAAACTCCTTTAAAAATCAATAAAAGCTGTCACTCACCTTAGCTCATCACGATCTCACATCTATAATCAACGAAGCTCTCTACACTGCGCAATGAATCTCTTATTTACACCCCGTCTACACTTTGCTTATGAAAGGATTCATGAGATATGTCTGTGATACATTACTCAACGCTGCAAAAACACGTAGAAACCTTTGAAGCTCCCCTCAGCAATCACAAGTATGATGATGATCTGGTCAGTCGCACTGGTGCTCCTAAATATGTTTTCATAGTCGCACGCAGTAGTTTTCAGCCGAAAATGCGACTGAAATGGTCGCACTGTAGAGCCCTGTCTTTACCGACAGGTAGAGCACAAAGAGAATCTCTCTTACATATACGGTTGAGCAAAAAAAAAAAAAAAGCATAGTGCAGTCACTGAGAGAAAGCATTTCTCGATGGCAAAGGAAAAGATGGAGACTAGCGAACCACCCACACACTCCTCACACGAAGCAAAGGCCTCTGGGAAAGACCGTAAAGATACAGAGAAACTGAGACAATTTACATTGTGAAAAAAATGATGATGCTACGTGCAAGCTAATGCATGAACACTTATGCAGGAACACACACGTGTATGTACATACACACCATATTTATGCAAGATCACACCCACACACTCACTTATCACTTTGACCTGTGCAGAAGGGATTGAGGTCAGTATGAGCAGGTTAACCAGACTCGGGCTCTTTTGCATGACCTGACTCAAAGACGGGAACAATCCGTTCACCTGCAGTGTGTTATTATCCCCAGCTACACTCGCTAAACAAATCTGTGCTCGCAACACCTGTGAATGCAGCTCTAGGACAAAACACTAATTCAACAGGGAACCTTGTTTCTCCTCCAGGTATCTCCCTGGAAAAGTCTTCAGATGTTATGAGTTTTAAGGCAGCTACATATTCTTTATTGCTTGACTGTCTTTTACCAAAGTCCTTTATTTTTGTCAGTTTTCAGAAAATATTTAATACATTATCTCTTTCCATCCATCCATCCATCCTAAAGTTAAACAGATAAATAAAAAGGCAGGTAAACAAATATATAGACAAAAAAATTAATTAATTAAAATAATATCTATCTATCTATCTATATAAATTGAGAGGTAAATTAATAAATATACATTTAAGTAAATTAACTAATTAACTAATATAGATATTGATTTATTTACCTATATCCATCCATCCAGCCACATATAAATACATAAATAGAGATAAGTAGATAAATAAACAGAGAGGTAAATAAATTAATATAGATATTATATTGATTTATTTACCTCTCCATCATCTATCTATAGAAATAAACAAACAAATAAATATTATATATCAAATATCAAGGTTATAATTATGTCTGTTTCTGAAGGAGTCTTTTTGCAGATTATTTTCTATAAATGGTTGTACTGGACTGGTGTGGAGGCTTTGTGTTGTGCACATCGAGTATGTCTACATAGTACAATAAACTTTTTTCAAAAGATAAAGGAAAATCCTGTTTTCCATGACATGTTCCCTTCAATGAAACACAAAAGCAGCACAAAGACCTGTTTACTGTTGCCAAAAGAAAAGGAAAAAAAGAAACTCTCATCAAAGCCCACACAACCTCACACAAGCACACACAACTAAAAAACCAACCAATCAATATAGTCCAAGGTGCTTTTGTGACCAAGCAGACAAAAATGTCAGCTGAGAAATAAACAATCAAACTCCAAGACTGCAGATGTGCTCTTCACCGATCTACCAGTGAACCAACAAACAAGTTTATTCTGCCTCTTCCCACAGGTCCTATTTTTTGCAGGGCAGCTTTGTAGACGCGCCAGCACAGGGCTCTGCTGTTTCTGAGCATGTAATTACGGAGGTTTGGCCTGCTGTATATTTAACTGCTTTATCGTCAGGCGTGACGTTTTGGGCAAGAAAATGAAATGCTAATAATAGAGGTCAGCTTTGATAACAATTAACTCCAGATTCAACGGAGCGTTCAAACCTTGTTTCTGAAAAAATATAAACAACGCAGGTAGCTATGGTGTTACTGCAACCTGTGATAAAGGTTATGAGTTAATTTCTTGATTGCTTTGAGCCATATCGCATGAAGTACTTTTAAGTGTTGCAAGGAAGCTATGAATTGTTGAAATAGCTATTATAGTATCATAGTCTGCAATATCAAAGTACACACAAAATGGCTGCTGGTACTCGTGTATAAAGATTTAGTGGGGATCTCTTACTGGAGCTCTGCTTGAGATTCTAAGTCTCAGTGATGAAAGGATAACAGGATTTGGTATGCTGGTAGCCTGTCTGCCACCTTACCTTACCTTTAAAAAAAAGGGGAGGGCCACATTCAGTTTTTAATTGTAGTGTCTGTTCTTTTACTGAACTAAATGATTTTTATTACTATAAAAAAATCAAAACGACGTTGGGGGTCGGTGACGCGGTGGGCAAGTGACGTAACGGCTAACGGTTGCGGCTTAACACCGGTATCACCGTCAGCACCGTCTATCGCGGCAAGCCTAGGTCACACTATACTTTTCCTACCATTGACTTCCATTTATACAAAACCTCATGCAAATGTCATCTATGTTCCAAAGTTAAAGTCTGGTGAACTCTGACCTGTGATTCACATCACATGAAGAAGTGACCAACAGAAGATTGAAATGTCACAGGGCGACCTCTTAACTGAATTAAAATAACACAAACTTTAATGTCGCAGGTTTTGCACTGTTGCATGCAAATGAAGTAGACTGCATATTTTTTATATTTTGGATTTACTATTTTTTGGATTTGCTAAATTCATATGTTGATTTGTTTGAACAGGAGCCAAAGAGAGTGATATCATATCTTGTCCATTACAGTGTCTGAAGAAATTTTGTCCAGTGTAGATTTTTCTCTCGCATTTTTAAAACAGCCACTGAAATCTGAACCAAACTTTTCATTTATTAGAGGTAGTAGCTGAAATTGTTCATTTATTTCTTAAAAGGTAGTGACTGAAACATTTCATTTTCATTCTGAGGCTGTTTAGTGGCTTTTTTCACATTTTCATTCTGAGTTAGTAAGCGGAATCTTTCATTTTCCCTCTGAGCTCAAAACTCAAACAGCAGTGCAAGTCATCATGATTAAATGGATTATACTCCCGGTTACTGTGGAATGCTTAGTAAAGCAGGGATAGCATCATTTTGTTCATTCATCACCCATGATAAGCCTGTGTAAATCTGCGCTAAAGGAAATTCAAGCGGCCAAACCAATCAACTTTGAACCAGTATTATTTTAATATTATTTCAATACTATTATAGTGTTTATTAATATTTTGAATTAGCTTTCATTTTTATGTTTTCAATTTTAATTTTAGTTTAAGTTTTACTAATTTTTATGTGGCTAATTTACATTCACTTTTTTATATTTCTATTAAGCATTCATTTAATTAGTTTCAGTTTTTGTTTTAATTATTTTAGTATTTCAACTTAAACTTATTTTATTTGAGTTAGTTGCCAAGGCAACATTTCTAATTTCAAAAATTCTAAAGTTTTAAAAATTTAGGTTGATCTTATATGTTATTTTATTACAGCTTTATTACAATTAACAACAAATATAATAGTTTTAGTTGTAGTTAACAATAGCAACAGTGCCTTGAGGCTGAATTTTAATCTTTTCATTGACTGAAAATAATTGTCTTTTTATTTTATTTATTTTTAGAAACTGCTTGAATAAATGGAACATCTCTATAAAAAAGATCTCCTCCATTGAACTTTCTTCGTTTACAGACATGTACATGCTGTGCAGCTGTATGTTATCTGAAGAGACAGGCCCATCCCTGATTACTCCCAGTTATATTATATTATGTCTGAGTCTCTAAGTATTTGGGTGGGTGAGCACCCTGTGCTTTTGACAAACTATGTACCGTCTACATTGCATACAAGATATGGTTGTACAAGATCAGTTGTGCTTTGCAGAGCCCTTCCTCTGGAGATCTGATATGCACTTGCAAGATGACAAAATATTTCAGGAACTATTCTGAACCATCTCTGTTGATCACTAGGAATGAATGTCTTCAGGACTTAAAACTAGAAGTGCTGCAAAAACACGCTTTCTTAATTAGAAGTCTTATCTCTTTCTCATGGTAACACACAAACAGGCACTTTAGTAATCCGCACATCCGCCACTCCCAGAATGGTTAATATTCTACTAAAATTCTACTAAAATTCTACTGCCTCAATTTCCCTCTCTTTTTTCCTCTCTTCCCTTCTTTCTTTCTTTCTTTCTTTCCCTGGAGCAAATCCAAGTGTGGAACCGTTACTGAGAGAACTCAGTCTGCTGGAGGACAAACCCTTATTTGGTCTGAAAACTCTCATTGGCCACCACTAGCAAAAATAACCTTCACATTTGTGTATGTAACTGCATGGAGAAAAAAGACCACACAAGTCAGTAAAACACTGTGAGAGAGGCTGGCCACCAACTTTCACAGACTAGCCAAAACCTTCAACTCAAATAAAACTTCAGGGCCAGTTTCTCAGACTGATTGCTTTCAGGTTCAGTGGGCTTTTTTTGATGCACATACTCACTCCATCCATATAAAGCTTGTGGATTTCCAAGAAATCTACCCATAGGAAAGATCATTCATAAATTAAATATCTTTAAAATCTTAATTGTTTCTCCAAGGCAGCAATGAGATTGAATGTAGAGCAAATGGTTCACAAATATTTTTTCAAAGAAATATCACAAACAGTAGTTTCAGAAGAGATGCTGCTCCTAAATATTTTTTCACAGTCGCACGCAGTAGTTTTCAGTCGCATTGTAGAACCCTGACAGTCTTCTTCAGTTAAAAGTTATTTGTTCTTAGCACTAAAACAAGTTCAGACAACAATGAAGATATTGTAGGCGCTAGGTAATGTGACCTAACATGTTTCTGAAAAGTCCTGTACTTGAAGTTTGAATCATTTCAAGGTCTTCTACAGCTGCCTGGCCTCTGGATCTGCTGTTTGCACCTTTTTATGCCTATTCTCCTCTGTATGCCTGCAAAATCATGTTCTACTCTATGGGGGAGAGGAGCACGAGGAGGGGGAACCATAGCTGTATAAAATATTCAGTGTGGGTCCATTTAGCAAACCCCATATGCGTACACAGTGATCCATGAAGAGAGTGAGAAGCGACAGAGAGAGAGACATGGTGAGAAAACGAGAACATGGAGTAGATCTGAGAGCAGGCGAGTGTGCCTTCGTACACTTATTCACTGAGCCTTATGCTTCAGTAGATTTACATAAAAAACAGAAGTTTGGGACTGATGGCACGCAAAGGATCTCAGAAGAGCATTAGGATGTACGGTAGCTAACCTATCTCTTACTGTTTGTATGCATCCTGTTGATGGATGTCTACTCTGATGGACCACTTGCACTGTACTGATGTAGGACAATATGACATGAAAATGGCCCTTTCGAACAGAATATGCTCTGCAAACCATGCTTGACTAGGAAATGAATCGCTGAGTTGTGTGTCAGCTGAACAAATGATTAACAGAACTACTGCTAGTTACCATACTGACTTTAAAGGGATAGTTCACCCAAAAATGAAAATTTGATGTTTATCTGCTTACCCCCAGGGCATCCAAGATGTAGGTGACTTTGTTTCTTCAGTAGAACACATTTGATGATTTTTAAGTCCAACCGTTGGGAGTCCATCAGTCGTATAATGCATGGCAATGGTAACAAAGTCTATGAGTGTAAAAAAAACATGCACAGACAAATCCAAATTAAACCCTGCGGCTCCTGACGACACATTGATTTCCTAACACTCGAAACGATCGGTTTGTGCCAGAAACCGAACAGTATTTATATCATTTTTTACCTCTAATTCACACTATGTCCAACTGCTTTGAGCATGCGCACGACTTCCGGTGCATGAGGCATGTAAGCCAATGGCGATTCAATTGCCAAGGTGTCCGTTGAGGGTTGTACTGTGAAATATTATTACAATTTAAAATAACGGTTTTCCGTTTATTTCCAATATATTTTAAAATATAATTTATTCCTGTAATGGCAAAGCTGAATTTTCAACAGCCTTAATATTAGCCTGAATATTTTTAGCTGCTTAATATATTTTTTTCCAGGATTCTTTGAAATATAAATATTTTGTAATATTATAAATGTCTTTACTGCCACTTCTGATCAATTTAATGTGTCCTTGCTGTATAAAAGTTTCAATTTCTTAAAAAAAAAAAAACTTGACTTTTGAACCTGAAATTTCAGCATTCAGGTTATTCATGAATTAATGCAACATGTATTCTGGTACGTAATTATTTTAATAGCGCTGTACAATAGAACATGTTTTTAGTGTAGTAGTTGACCAATATGTGTGCCAAATCATTTAAAATAGCAATTATTTACATGTCGAATAAATCTGCCTTATGTCTGATTTGAGCCCATATTTGATAAATTCTGTCAACCTCAGCATCTTCAAATCGACTGCTAGAAGGACTGTAAGATGAAGATGAAAAGCTCTTTGAAACACTCACCAGTCTTAGGGTTGATGCTGAAGAAACCCTGGGGGTTCCCGCTAGTGATCTTGTAGGACAGCTTTTCACTGGACTTGGTGTCTGGGTCAAACGCCTCAATCTGGATGATGGAGACATCTTTAGGTGAGTTCTCCATGACGGACGGATAATAGACAGGTTCAGAGGTCTGTGGGGCATTATCATTGACATCCTGGACTCCGATGTAGACCTCCACGAAGGAAGACAGCGGGACCACACCACGGTCAGTGGCATAGACCGTCAGCCAGTAGTGAGGTACGGTCTCATGGTCCAGCAGTTCCTGTGTCTGGATCACACCTGAGAAAAACAAAAGAAAATCTTAAAGAAACTCTGTAAGACACATAAAAATGAAGAAACACATTAAAGTGAAGAATCTAATAATCAGTTATGTATTCATTAAAATAAAATAAGGTAACACTTAATTGTACGGTGTCCTTGTTACACTTTACATGTACTTGCTATAGTAATAACAATAAATTATGCATAATTGCATTCATAATATTACTCAGTACTTAAATGTATAATTACACTGTAACAAGGACACTGTAAAATAAAGTGTAACCTAAAATAAAGCAATGATTTATTTTAAATTTTATTTAAAAGTTGCATTTTAAAAAATGGTGTAATATTGTTAATGTAGTAATTTTTTCATCAAATGAATGCAATTCACTTCACACATATTGTGTGTTTATGTCTCTAGGTGTAAAACCTAAAGTAGACCTATAAATAGCATTTCTACATTTCACAGCCACAATATCCTATACCCATCATGCATTGCCTATGATAATGGTAGCCTTAGAAGCAGAAAAGTGGCTTTGATAGATTTAAGTGGGAACCTAATACCTCCTATAGGTGGTCTTATTGGTCCTCTAAGTGTACAATGCAATGCCTTTATTAAACTTGCTTGCTTAGAGCCAGAGTCACCTGTTCGGCTCTCTGCCTAGCAATCACAAAACATTAGAGATGTTTCACATGTGTGCTGCATTGCACTCAGCTGTGTCAACAGTCTGCCTATTCAGATGGGCAAGACTCTGTTTCACTGCCATAAAGGAATGAGATGGGGGAGGAAGAAGAGGTGGAGGCCTTCAGAGAGCAAACAGCAGGTCTGCATACAAAGAGCAGTCGAATCCATCACATACAGTATGATGGCAAGAGAGTAAGAAAGCAAAAGAAAAAAAATGTAGAGACTGTGATCTCTACATTTATACAGGCCATGCACGCTAGTGTAAAAAGTTGTGGCATAATTTATGCTGCAGAATGATTCATTACATTTTATTGTATCTTACTTATATTTTATTGTATCACACTGAATAAAGTGTAGGCTTGGTCGAGGGCAATAAAGATTTGGCTTGCCTGAAAAGACGTGTAATGTTATCAGTAGCTGAGTGATCTCATCGTTACTGAGGGCAGGCAGGTGGGGTGTGTGAATGAAGAAAGAGAGCTAGATAGACACTCCCTGGCCAAAGTTTGCTCCTGCCAGAACAGGGAGTTTGAAAACACGATCCGATTAAACTTGAGCCCTAGAACTTTGAGATTATACCTAGCTGGTTAAGAAAACTTAAGATCCGGTGTTTATTCAGGTTGCGAACATTTCAAGAATAGTCTCATTCACTCCAACTTCATTTAAACCAACTCAGCATTCATGTTTAGTTACAAAGTACAAGTATGTCGCACAAGGACATATGAAACAAGGAAACCACAACGTTATCCGATTTGTTCCAGAACAATCTTTTTGCACAGTGCATAGTGCCAGTTCTGGTTCTTTGTCTTCTTAACTTGCTCCGCTGGGCTTTAACGAACTCAAGAGGACTAGATGGAGCCTCAACAGGGTGTTACGTGCGAAAAATGAGACTTACTCCTTTAAAACAGACAAGGAAAAACTACTGCTTTTCACAGACTCAGGCTATTTTATTTGACCTTCTTGGCCTTATTTTTGTCATTCATCATTGATCCGTAATACTTGACTTTAGCTGGATAGCTTAAGGCTCTAATATAGGAGGTGAGAGAAAGGAAACGGTAGCTCACTTCATCTTGCCCGTGGTTGTCGGTGTAGGGTGGCCCATAGATCAGCACTGATACTCAACATTGTAAAAGCTCTGCAGAGTTAATACTTAAGTAAAAACATGCATAAGAAATTAGACAAATGAAAAAAGTATAAGTTTTAACTAGATTTTTACAATTTGAAGCATTGAAAGGGTTTGAAAAGTTTGGGGTCAAGGCCATCATATATGAGGTTGCAAACAAGCTAAAATAATTCACCCCCAAACCCTCTAATGTTAATGGATCTCTCTAATGACTCTAACATTCATCATACTATAAAAATTGTCGCTTATAAAGCTAATATCATAGTCAAAAGTCATACGATTTGAGGTGTTGTTCATGTAATGTGGGATGAGTTACATGCACAATTTTAATGCTTAGGGCAGGGATTTGTTCAAATCTCTCACCACAAGTACGAGCAATAGTAATTGCAATTCTTGCCTTGGCAACCTAATAAATCATATTTAAGGTTGTTAAACTGAACTTTGCAAAGGATTCGTTTAGCACTGAAGATTAACTCATACACGTGTAGAGCTTTAAGTGTACTAAACTGAGGGTAAGTGCAGAAATTGTTTGTGCAAGACTGAATGTTGGACATCTATAAAAAAACATTTATTTGTAGATATTTGGCTGAGAAGAAAGGATGACAAATGCGTGTGTGTCTGCATGGGTTTAGGTTAAAAAGTGTATAACTGTCTGTATATAAAAAGAATAGAAGTCTATGTAATGTCCCCATTTAGATAGTTAAGTAAACGTGTGTGTGTGTGTGTGTGTGTGTGTGTGAGCGGCTAGCAGGGTATGAAGTTGTATCAAATAGAATCAGAGGAGCTTAATGATAGATGTGGATGAGAAAGAGGTAGTAGCAGAAGAGAGAAAGGGTGAGACAGAAAATGAGCTTTGTCTCTGCCAAACGACTGTCCATGCTTGAGTGATCATTTGGATGACCAGGGAACACACACAAAAGAAAGCAACTCCTTCAAGCTCAAAAGGCCGCTGCTGAAAAAGCAGTCAACAGGATGATGACTTTAGCAACACACAAGCACACTCCCACTAAAGCCTGATGACCATACTACGCTAAAATACGCTACATATTTATTGTATACTTATGGCATTTTTCCACTTATTTAGAGTATGAACTCATAAGGAAGCTTGCAAGGCAGACTCAAATTCACTCCGCCCAAATGAGCGCCATGTCTCAGCACGTCAGAGAACATGCACTAATTGCTAGATGGTTCCGAGGGATCCGATTTAAGAACTTTTAGACTTTGTTCACATGTCCAGTGCCACTACATGACACCAAAATAAATAAATAAATACATAGATGATGGCAAAGTATTTTGCACAGAACTGTTCACACCATTAATATATATATAAAATAGTGTTGTCAAAAGACCCGGTATTTCGGTACCAAGTCGGTACTAAAAAAATGAAAATGTTACGGTACCAGGTTTTCTTAAGTACCGGTGGTACCGAGAACCCGGTCAACCCGGTTCTTGATGCGCTATCCGAAAGCTATCCTCTTCCAGTGTTGCCAAGTCCGTGGTTTTCCCGCGGAATTGGGCTGCTTTAACACTGTTGCCGCGGGTTGTTTTTCATGTCCGCGGGTTGAAAAACGACCCCATTAACGTGATATTTAGCCCCTGGAATGCGAATTTTACCAAGGGAACCCCGCCAAAACCCCTGCGTATTTTATCCTCGGAACGCGATTTTGAACGGGGGACCCCTCGAAATGCGATTGGGCGGGTTTTGTTGTGAAAACCTGGCAACCACTTCATAAAAGCAGTGGCGACCTCAAGAGAAGAAAACGCATCAAACTAACAAAACACCCCGATCAAGTTCAAGCAGGTAAGTTTCAATTACATTTTCAATATTTAGAGCTTCTGTTATGAATATTATTCCATATTTTAATT
>NW_015547662.1:1931632-1943090 GCF_001515605.1 Sinocyclocheilus anshuiensis | reverse complement strand
ATAAATCATACACACACAGCCTCTCTCTCTCTCTCTCTGTGTGTGTGTCGTAAATTAACAGTTGATGAATCACACTTTTCTGAGAATAGAATATTGAAGTGGAGATCGCTAAACTGCAAGCTAACCCGTGTTTTCAGAAAGCAAGCACATTTATCCACAGTGAAGAGAGAGCACGTGTGCACATGGTTGCCAGGTTGACAAAGATTAAGTAGCACACTTAGCAGATATTTCCGTATTGCGCAAGTGTAAAGCTCTGTTTTGGGGTTTATGTCTCTTTATATCAGGCTACCCAGTTGTGTTCCTCTGTGGCCAGATTATTAACATATACTCTATTCATTCTTTTTTAGAAACCTCGCACTTTTCTACTCAATTTTAAACGTAAAATTAAGCTTGGTCCACCGCTGCACACGTGCCACAATATCGATACAGGGCCAGCTGTATCGATACTCTCTGTGACGATACATCGTCGTATCGATATTTTGAACACAGCACTAGACAACACTAATATAAAATATTTAAATTTATACATTTATAAATAGAATAATTAGAATAATTAGTATTAACATTAAAATACTATAATACTTACTATTAAAATATTTATAAATATTCTACAATCTTATTAAATATCACAAAATTCATTTCAAAACATAAAACATATTTTGGACTCCAAAGAATTGTATCTTTTAGTTTTATAATCTTTAAATATGATAATAAAATAATTAAACTTTGACTTGGTCTGAATAGACTTTAAAGCCAACAGCATGGATTTACCACCCACACTACCCACAATCAGTCGTCCTCTAGGTTGAGTGAAATAGATCCGAATTGACATGCTGCAAGGACATTTACCTAACAATTAACATTCCCCACAGGATTCCGATTCATACACACGAGTCCTTTACGATACTAACCAACTCTGATTGAGAAGAAGCTATTGTTATAGAGAAGCTTCAGGCATTCTTCAGCATTAAAGCTCAAGCTTAATTGCTGGTATAATCTTCAACACATGAGTGCAACAATACGTTTGTACATTAAAAACAGATATTCCCCCAAAGTTGAATCCTTTATCTACAAACTAGCAATAGATGTAGCCCGGTTTAGTTCAAACAAGACTTGGAATTTGGAAATTCCACACAAACGTCTTGGCGCATTCAAATAGAATCTGTACGATCTCACATGAGTGCAACAATACGTTTGTACATTAAAAACAGATATTCCCCCAAAGTTGAATCCTTTATCTACAAACTAGCAATAGATGTAGCCCGGTTTAGTTCAAACAAGACTTGGAATTTGGAAATTCCACACAAACGTCTTGGCGCATTCAAATAGAATCTGTACGATCTGTAATTGTAATGATTCACTCAGTGCATTAAGGTTGTTTCATAGGTATTCTGCCACACCTTTGAATCAACTGTGGTTCAGGATGTTGTGAAACCTGCCCTGAAGCTATAAAATATGATGACAGAAATACAGCAGGTCTTTCTTTCTGGCTGCTTTGTCTGTTCATTTCTTCACCCTGAAGCGAGACATTTCACAGCAACCTGAGTGCCTCAATGAACAATGAGAACCGCTCGCACTGACTCATGGCTGACCTTGCATGAAGGTGTGTGTGCATATTTGTGTGTGCAAAGAGAGACAGAAAGGAAGCAAATTTCATTCTCAGACTGGGTCGACATCCCCAGTGACTGATTAGATCATGAGAAGGCCACGACTACACCATCACCACACTAAGTTAACAAGCATTTCTTGGTTTCTGATCTTGACTTGACATGTTAAAGTTTGGTCCTGGTTGAGAAGAGTATCAAGGACCATAATGATGGGAATGTTAAGTGGATTGGGGAATAGAACAGCCTCCATGCTGCATTCCCTCGTCTAATGTTTCTCAACTTTCCCAAAATGAGGGTCAGAGAGAAGGTCTCACTGAACACATGGCTTGCTGGGTAGTATGAGTTCACCGACATGCTGTGACCTGATGGTCATGCGACCGAATCCAGCTTAGGTCATTGTTCAGTTCCTCTCCCTATTGTCTCCTGTCTACTCTTTCACAGTTATTTGGAATATTCAAATATTATCTCATATTCTCATGACCTATGTACATCCACTGTTGGACATTGTTGGTGGGCAAACTAAACTAGAGAGTGTGTAAAAAGTGTGTTTTCAGAGATTTTACGTTCGAATAGCCCACAGGGCTAAAAGAAACCCCTCATTCCTCCTTTCTACACACAAACAAACACATGGCACAGCTACACTTTGAGAAATTCTAAATTGTATGTGCACAAAAAGCTGGCAATTGCACCAAATTAGAAAGCCAGAAAAAGAGTTGTCAAAGGTTGTCAAATAGAGGATTATGATATGTAAAACCCTGTTTATCCCTAGTACTCATTTTCCTAAAGAGACAAGTTGCCTTCAAAAAACTGTCAATATCATCATTATTTGGCCAAGGATGCGTAATAAGTCACAAGACTTCAGCTCCTCTAAGCATACTTGACATTCGCAGAAATGCTGTGAATATCATCAAAGCAAAGCCTGACTAACTCTGAGCAATTCTTTGACCTTCAGAGAGTGACTCTACATGGCTTCACATATGTAGTGGAGGCGGTGGAAGCAGAAGGATAAGTTAGGGCAGCTTGTATTCTCCTGGTCTGCACTTTAAAAAGTGGTCCGTTTCTCTTTGAACTGCCTTGGTTAATTTTGTTTGCCGGGCTCCTGCATTCCTCAACTTTCTTAGGCCTCCTGCTCATATGCTTACATAAACTTTCTCAGCGATTTTTCTCTCCACCTCCCGCTTCACTCTATTTTCGATCTTTTTCTTTCCCGAGACTCCAGAGAAATAGTTTAGATTCCAGTGTCAGAACCAAGAGTATTATGAGGGAACCCTCGGCTAAGCTCCCATCACCCCACATTCCCACTCCTTTTCCAACTTCAATCATATCATGCTCTTGGTTCCCAGAGTTTTTAGGGGCTTTAAAAGGGGTCTACCCCACTTTACTTTCACTTTAGGGATGCAGGAGCAGCTAGATGGCACAAGCCTTAAGGAATAATTGTACTATGAACGAACTCAATTATTACATCATAAAACCATGAATAATATCTGGGCTCAACAGAAGGATTTTCTTCAGTTTGCCCATTTGGGCCACTATTTTAGATTTCTAATTGTCCTGCCAACATTTTCACTGGCCCCAACTAGACATGTGCCGGTATTCGGTGATGCGATATATCACGGTAATGAATATGCACGATATTGTTATCGTGGGCACTTCTAAATACCATGAATAATTATATATTACAAATTATTCAGAATTTTAAATGCATTTTAAGAATACTTTTCCCATCAACTGGTCAAAATGCACAACACCGCTGTATGCTGCGTGAAAGATGCATGCGCACTCTGATGTAAACAAGCAGGGATGAGAAGCGCATGGCGGAGCACGTGAGAGACGCTCAGGATGAAAGCGCACTTTCACTGTCTGACAGCAGATGGCGCTAAACTGCAGAAATGCAGCCGTTACCCCGGAAACCCCGTAAACAAAGCAGCTGCACTACTTTCTGTTTCTGAATCATGTTTAAATTATTTAAACAGCCATTCAGATTTGTGTATTTGTTATGATGTTCATCACAGCGCCAAATACTTAAATATTTAGACTTAAAAGGCTATTTATTTTCAAACCTTTTTTACATTTTAATCTGGACAACATCATGCCCTAGATATTGTTTGAAAGTGTTTTGATTCTTTATTGTTCGGTCACACTTTACATTAGGGCTTCATTAGTTAACATTTGTTAATTCATAAGTTAACATAAACTGCCAATGAAAAATTCTTCTGAACATTCATTAATCTTAGGTATTTCAATATTAAATAACATGTGTTATTAAATGTGTCATCTTTCACACTAAATTCTTCCTTTGTATCAATTAATTCAGTTAGAATAATAAGAAACTGTAGAGTTGTTACCATTCAAATTAAATTAGTATTAACAAACTCTATCTTTCCACTGCTGAGGAAACAGAAGCTGCATCTGAAGTGGCATTAGATGCATTTACACAGTTTGATGAAGCTGAGGTGCCATAAATTAATTTACACTGCAAAATTTCAAGTGCATAAATAATTTTATAAGATTAATGTTTTACATATTTTTTAAAACATTCAAATAAATGTTGAAAAAATGCAATGATACTTTTAAATATGACTAAACCACCAGTAGGCAAATGTCTGTTTTAATGAGTGAGTCATTTATTCATTCATTCAACCGATTAATTCAAACGACTGATTCATTCAGAAACGAGGCAAGTGACTGTCCTTATGAATGGGCCACTGAATCATTGACTCACTTGATTCGTTCAAAAACGTTGATTCATTCAGTAACGAAACACCGCTGTGTGTTGCTCGAAGACACACAACAGTTCTGCTGTGGCTTTGATCGGAACTATTTTCGTCAGCGAAATTGAGCAAAAACAGTCAATATTTTGTCTAAAATTTAAGTCACTTAATTTTAACTTCTTGTTTATTGAAATACTATTGTATAAAATCAGTGTCACATTGCAATCGTGTTGATATTGATATTCGAGGAACCATCATAATGTTGCTTACCTACAGTGGGTACGGAAAGTATTCAGACCCCCTTAAATTTTTGAACCCATAGATTTCCATAGATAACCATAGAAGATTTCCCCTATTAGCCAAGTTAGCACAAAAATACATGAGCATTTGTGCAACAAGCACTAGCTCAGAAAGAATGTTTAGCACAGCTGGTAACATTGTTTCCCAGAAAGATCCTGCCTTAAGCCCCACAAGGTAAAAATGTTGGTGTTCCTTTCTCAAAGAGTGTACTTGCATTATTATGCTATTATATTGTCATACTGTCACTATATAATCAGTGGCATAAAATGGTCTTAAAATGACAATAATATCATTTATCGCAATTAATTTTGGTGCAATATATCGCTCAACAAAAAGTAGTTTAAATACTTAAATATACCCTAAATATTCAGAGTATTGTATATAAATGTATGTGTGGGAAAAGATGCATTCTAGACTAAAATTCTCTTGGAAACCAACACAAATCTAGTTTAGAAAAAAAGGGACTGCCACTGCCATGATTATCGGCCTCTAATAGCGGATTGAGGAAGCAATTAAAGAATGAGTGCTTGATGACTTTAACAAACACTCTGGCACACAAAAGCCATCTTATCTGCAGGGCATCCTGGACAAGTGATTATGGGCTTGTGGAGCCTCTTGAGTCAACCCTCTATTTCCGTGTTACACATCATTGCGTCTTCACTATATCGTCCGGACTAACAAAGCAACTACCAACCTGACTAGCACTAAAAAACTGGCTGGAGGGAAAAATCATACTTAGGAGGAACAGAATGATTTGACCGACTTAATATAGCACACTCGCATTATGTCACTGTGTCTCGCTCTACATATCACACTAATCTTATCATGTTAAAAGCAGAGGGTGAGCGGAAATCACTGCATTTGCAAAACAAAACATTTAAGATAGAAACTTAGGTATATACTGGAAAAAATGGCTATGCTGACAAATTCTAAGCTGGCACAAAAAAGGAGCATGAAAAAATAGGATATTTGTCAAAGAAACAAGAGGGGGGGGGTTTCTGCTTGCTTTAGCCTATTAATTCCAGTTGAGAGCTTCTTTTGACACTTGCCCAAACAATTCCCATTGTCCAGAAGACCTTGTGTTTTTGCAGAGAACTGGCAGTGAGCGCAGTGTGTTTGTTTAAATATCATGTTTGTACTTTAAGCATGCTCTTTCCCCCATGAACTGACTCCAATCTTTGAGCCTTTCCTGATAACAAGCATCTGTCCTCCGTTATAACAACATTTTTTCGAAGCATGAAATAGCTGCCCAGTGACATAGTCGGCACTGGCATTATCACTAGGCCGACACATTAGTGTCCCAGTTCATGCCAGAGAGCTTTTCTCTCCTCTTTTGGGAAGGCTGATAAGATTATGAAGTGAGAGTATGTTTCATACGGGGTGCTGCGTTGACATTTTGAAAGCCTCACTTCTTTTTTCCTCTAACTTTTCTATTTATAAGCGTGCGCTCCTTGAAGTGTTTCTGTGTGGCGAGGATCAAAGGCGTTTCAAATATTGCAGGGAGGAGTCTGGCGAGGCTGTAAAACACAGGGAATAGAAAAGTCATTTGGTTCAAACCCCAGATGTCTGACTCTTAACTAGGCTCCTAATTACACTTTTACATATCATTATGAACCTGATTTTATACCTAACCGTTATCTAGGGGCAAAGCTGTGCAACCGGCATTCCAAAACAAACACAGACACTGTGATATGGGGTTACATACATTAAAGTGTTCATAACACACAAAGCAGTCTAAATGAAGGCGTATGTTCCTACTTCAATTGTTTCTGAGGGAGTTTACATGGACAGTCTTATGACTACAAACCTGAAAAATGTACAAAGCCTTAAAGCTGGGACAAGCCTGACCGCAGCAAAGACTACATGAAAAATACCAATGTACATTATCCTTATTGCTGTTTTTCACACCACCACAATGGGGACTGCATAAAAAAATCAATGTTAACATTAGTTAATGAACTGTGAATTAACATTAACTAACAATAAACAACTGTATTTTCATTAACTAACATTAACAAAGATTAATAAATACTGTATTGTTCATTGTTTGTTCATGTTAGTTAATACATTGACTAACATAAACTAATGGTACCTTATTGTAAAGTGTTATCAAAAATCTCAATTAAAACTGAAATCATGATATGGGTTAGGGCTGAACGATTAATTGCATTTGCAATAATATCGCAAAATGAAAAAACGCAATTTTTCAATCGCAGAGGCTGCGATTACACTCGTAAGAGGTGTTTTTTATGAGGCTGGTCATTACAGTTCAGTACCTGTTCATAGGAACATTGATAAAGTGATTCAGGGTGAACTCGAATGGAAATTGTGGTGGAGTGGTCGTCTTTTATGGAGGTAGTTTCTTGGCTGTGGTTTTCTGAGATATACTGTCTTCAACTCCCCACTCTGTTTATAAAGCCACTTATGCACACCAAGGCTGCATTTATTTGATAAAAAAAAGTCAAAACTGTAATATTATGAAATATTACAATTTAAGATATTTTCTCCTCACAAATGTATCTTAAAATTAATTCCTGTGAAGCTGAATTTTCAGTAGCCATTACTGTTAGTCTTCAGAACTCATGGCTTTTTATCAGAATGTATTCATGAATAGAAATTTTTAAAGAACAGCATTTATTTAAAATAGAAATATTTCGTAACAATGTTAAAGTCTGTACTGTCATTTTTGATCAATTTAATGCCTCCCTTCTGAATTAAAGTATTAGTTTCTTTCAAAAAAAAAAATCTTACTGACCCCAATCTTTCAAAGTATTATGATATAAGTAGTTATATCATAATACTTATCATAAAAATTATCATTGAAAAATTACTTACATTTTTATTTGTTTCTAACAATAAGCTATCAAATGGCTTAGAATATAGATTATATTCTAAGTCATTTGATAGGTTATTGTTAGAAACAGATCAAAATTTAAGTCATTTTTAAATGATAATTTTTCCATTCCAGTTGAATCAATGATTTGAACTTGAGAACTGAATCAGTAAGCTTAGCTAGAGGGCACTCCATCCCAGATTTCTACCACTCCATCAAAGACTTAATTTCCATAAAAACCATAATTCTTTGCCCGGACTCATCAGCACTCACTGTTTGCACCTGTGTCTCTTTTACCCTGTCTGCTCATAGTATAGTCTGGTTCAGTTTGTCATTCTTTGCAAAGTCTTGTGTGTGTCATTGCTGCAATTCTGAGCCTTGTTCCATGTTTCTTCCATGTCCTGGTTCCTGGTCCTGTTACTCTTCCTGTCTTTTGGATTAACCCTTTGTCTGTTTTTGCCTTATTGCTATTGTTTGGACTGATCACCTGTGTTATGACCTTTGCCTGTTTTTGAATTACCCTTCATTAAATACACTGCATTTGGATCTTCTACCTTCATGTCTTGGAGCAGTTCATTCAAAAATTACTTAATGAGTAATTCAGAACAACTCGTAATGATTCACACAATGATTCAAAATTAGGGCTGAACGATTAATTGCATTATGAAAAAACGTGATTTTTCAATCGCAGAGGCTGCTATTACACTCGGTCACATGACACGCGAGAGTAAAGAGGTGTGTTCGACTTGAAGATCGATCGGTGTGTGTCATCAAAGTACGGCGAGAGAAAGCATAAGGAGACATCCGCTCTCTTATAGCTCTCGCAGTACTTTGATGACACACACCCATCGGTCTAAGCAGCGCTGCTTCAATTCGAGCGCGGGCCATCAGCAGAAAATAAATAAAACAGAAAACAGCCAAAAGACAAAGCTAAATGCAGAAAATATGACGAGGCATATCTTGCTCTCGGCTTCACTCACCGTGTCTATACCGGACGCTACACATGTTGCGTCGCGCCGCAACAGCTCTACACTGGACGCGACAAAGGGACCGTTGCAAATCATTTTAACTTTGTGTCAGTACGTCATAAATAGAGCAAGCCATCAGTTTAATGTGGGGTTTTGTTGTGTCGCGCCCTATACAGTCTATGGTTGCGCCGCGCCGCATCCAGTGTAGACAGCGTCACTGATTATAATGGTTCTACTGTATTTTGCCGCTCACGTCCAGTGTAGACATGGTGTTTAATGTCATTGGTGAGGAGGAAAGCCTGTGTGTGTCCTATTTATGTTTAATATATCTAATAGTGTGTTGGTCATACTATACAATGATTTATAGCTTGTCTTTGTTGAATAATACAGAACATAAAGAGCTTTAAAAACTAATTGCATATTAAATCGCAATATTGGTAAAAAAAAAATCGCAATTAGATTATTTTCCAAAATCGTTCAGCCCTAATATGGGTTAGTCCAATTATCAAATCACAATAGCTGCAGTTTAATGAAATAAATATATGTGCAGAGCGTTTCAGAGCGATGTGCGGCACTATGTTCTTTCACAGACGAGCAGCTCATGATTCTGTGTTTTCAATGTCTCAGAGCAACTTGGTTTCCATTAAATGCTGCTCCTGTTACCAACAAAATAGAAGTTTTAAGGCCTCAATGCATGTAGTTTTCTGACAAAAAGCTAGATGGTTTAACATTTGAAAATGAAGAAATAGTTGTACAGTAAAGTTAAAAAAATTTATTATATTTTTCTGAAATACTTTTGCTTTACAGTGAAATATATTACAATAATATTTAATGTTTTGCTTAAAAAAATAAAAATAAATCATTATTAATTAATATTACATTATACAGTATATTAAGTGGCAAACTAACAAACAAGGAAAGCTAATTTGGAGCTTTCTTTTTAAAACCGCAAATCACTATATTTAACAGAAAAAAAAATCACACTTAGATCCCCCCCCACAAAAATTCATGCAGCCCTAACCACAAGTATGTTAATGAACCACTTAAGAACAGATCAGTTAATTAACCACTTTATAACAGATTAAGATCAGCATTAATAATTGATCCTATAGTGATTGTGAAAGTGTCCAATAAAACAATCAATCATCTGAAGCTAGAGGGCGCACTGCAGCTCATGGCACATCCATCTGAAATATGACATTTATTTCAAAATACACTCTAGTGCTAGTTAAGAAAATACATGATAATGAAAATACACTGGGAATCGCTCAGTGACTTGTTGAGGGCAACACAGTCAAGAGTGCACCCGCCTACTTCCACTCACTACTACAAATCTACATCCCCTCCAGATCTCTTTATTTATTCCTTCTCTTTCTAGCTTGTACTTATTTGAACAATGCCTAAAACTTGTTATTACAAGCACTTCCTGTGTCTGTTTGCCTCTTTAAGAAGAATCGCTTTATGTATCCCCAATTGTAAGTCGCTTTGGATAAAAGTGTCTGCAAAATTACTAAATGTAAATGTAAATGAGTGCATGAATTCCGTTGAGCCATTGCTTTCTACACCAGGCTAAATCACTATAATAGGACTATGCAATGATTTGTTGTGCCTTTGTTTGAATGTTGGTTTGTGTTGTCAAAATGCATACAAAACAATACATTTGTCTAAATGGAGGTATTTCAAAAACAGGAGCAAATGTTTCGCGAAAAACACTGCATTTTTGCTGAACACTGATGCAATGATTTGTTGTGCCTTTGTGACAAGCTGTTGTGATTATCTGTCGAGCGCAGAAGCCCAACAGTGAAATAAAAAGCATTCATCTTCATTTCTCATTTCTAACCTCTGAATGGAAAAGCCATGGGTGTGACATACATAGTCCCAAGATGTGCAATGCTAAAATGTCAGTTAACTTTGACGCACAGTCAGATACAGTTTGGGAGCAGATGCATCATACAGTTTGTCTCGCGTCGGTGGTTAGCGTCTCTGGTTTCGCACTCTGCTTCCACCAGCACCATGTTTACATCTGCTGTCCCTCGCCTTAGATTCTCGTTAAAAAATCTGTGACATCACAGGGGAACAGTGAACACTACAACATCGCCCACCGTAATGGGAATTGGCATCGCTGAGAGCTGGACCATAGCATATGGAATTTAAGTATGAAATACTGGGCTTGTCAAACCATCAATCCTGTAGCACACACATCTAAAACCAAAAACACTCCGCTGCTGGTTTGTTTTTGGCATAGCCGGTCTTCTTTTGCTCAACTGGCTTTTATTTAGGGAACATTAAAATAACAAGAGTTAACATCAGCACGAGTTCCCAAAAATGGGACCTGATAGTTGGAGAAGGCAGTCGACTTTAACGAGGGAAAGTGTGCTTTTCATTTAGCACCCTACAATCAACTCCTGATCCTGCATTCCAGAATCCAGTTGCCCCAGCAACACGGCTCAAGCAGAGACTACACAGGCTATGTTTACATGCACAATTTTTGGTTCAATTGGACTGAATTCATTCCGATTGATGAATCTGAATGTAGTGTTTACATGAACGCTAAAGAAAGTGATCGGGTTGATGTGCGTGTTTATATGTCACAAGCTTCAAATCGGAATTGATTTTTTTTGACGTGCACACTGCACAAATATAGAGTTTCTCACTGTTTGCACATAATAACCACTCTCCTACACGGTTTATTTATTTGTTTTTAACAGCAGAATTAATATTTATTAATTTATGGATAAATATACATATAAACCGCTGTGCCGTGCTGCTCATATTTATCACACAGTAAAAATGCCCCTCCCCGCGCCCAAAATGGGTTGCCTGTGGATGAGAATCCAAAACAAGGACTGGTGGGAGGATGTCCTGCTCCACTTCACAGTTGCCAAGTGAAAGGAGAGTTTTATAATGACAGGACACTTTATTTAAAGGAAGAACCGCTGGTTCTGCGTGTCATATGTCATTACAATATTTCTCCGTCATTGCACATGCGCAGTTCTTTAAGTTTCGGGGTTCAATCCGATCGAGTGTTTACATGCACTC
>NW_015547662.1:1922059-1926971 GCF_001515605.1 Sinocyclocheilus anshuiensis | reverse complement strand
TCCGATTAAGCCGTCAATCCGATTACAAATGGATTATTTGGTTGCATGTAAACGTAGAGTCAGCCAGTCAGTCATTTGCCCTCTGCAAAAAGTGGGAAAGAAGTAGTCACACTCCAGAGAGATGGAAAAAGTCGATGAGATGGCGAGATTGGTAATAGAAGAGAGTAGTCACATAATAGGCTCAATATTTTGACACTTGGTGGGAAATGTGGCAGTACCATGTATGGCAAGAGAACCGTGATAGGAGAAAAAACTCACTCCCGACCCCTTTCATTTAGATGACCCCCTTCTCCCTGCCCGGGCCAACTGAGAGGTAGCCAAACATGAGAAGACAAAGCCGCCAGTACATTCCTCTGTTATCTGGCATCAGAGCAAATCAGCCAACCTTTCTCCCCACAGGAAGGGCATATAGGGGATACGGCACAAAGAGCAGCACATCTCTTATACTAGTGCTTTGTACATCGAACTAATTCATTTCTTCAATAAGTACCATTTCACTAGTCAGAGGAACAACAGTCAATATCTGCTGCAAAGCAAGAGAGAAAGCATTTTTAATAAAGGATGGGAACTAGTTTTGAAAATACTAGAACCAAACTACTCTGATAGTGTTTTCCGTTTTGCTATTCAGTGGAGCCACAAAACCCCTAAAGAATCTAAAAAGCACACAACATGACCAGTAAGGTACAAGTCATAAACCAATGAGTTATAATCCAGTTCTTTTTAGGGAAATCAAAAACAGGCAGATGAGTGTAGTCGGATTACAAATCGGTGAATCTTACTGGTTCTTTTTAGGGAAATCAAAAACATACGGCTCAACCACTGCAGTCTGACAATGACACTTATGAGCCAGTTCTTAGAAGTGCAATTCTGTTCTCTGAATATCTTCCCCAAAAGTGCTAAAATAATTGTTAATGAACAGAGTACTTAATTTGTGTCAGCAAGTATCAAGTGGACTGAGTTTTCAAAAACGCTGCATCGGCTACTACAAAAATGCATTTTGAAACATTCTAAAATGATAGTGGGGTTGTAAGTCTTCAAAGAGAATTCAAAAAAGGCTTGCCAGAGCATATGGACTTAAGAGAGAAAGATGTTAACAGTTATGTTAATAAAACGAAGGACCAAGAACATAAATTAACCTCCTGGGGTCAACAGTTCCGCCGGCGGAAATTTTTGCAGATTTGAATGATGACAGCGAAAAGAACTGAGTTATTTTATGTGATAGTTATATGTATTCTAAATAAACTACAAAAAAATATATATAAATGTATTTTTCCTCACATTCTTTCTTGCAGCAATTCCCTCTCAGTCACACACAAGGATCATTATGCAGCTCATTATGTAGCTCATTATGCAGGCCTTTGTCTTCTCAGGTGTGAATCACATCATTATGCATGATCATTCACGCCTCCTTGCATATACCTTTTCTACACAAAAAGTGTCTTAGAAAATTTAAATCAATATATTGTTTTCTGTGAATGAGTAAGATGATTTTCACATAATTTTGAAGCAAAAACTCTAGACTTCAAGATCCAGTTCTCAAAAGTCTTGTGATCAAATGTTCTGTATGTGTTTTATGGCCTTATTTCAGTGACTTTAAAATTGTAGTTTTTCACTAAGCACGCATAAACGTTGTTTTCTCAAAAACACAATCACGTACATACATGCTGCTCACATATTATTGTAGCCCAGTTTGTGCTGATTACGGTGTTATTAAACTTAGACATTCAAATGTTTGTAAGCAACTGAAAAAAGCACAAATGTCAGGGCATGTCAAAACTTTTCCAGGCCCCAAAACACAATATCGCAAGTCAGTCTACATTTTCTTATCATCAGTCACATTGGGAACAGTCACTGGCTTTCTATGCTGCTTCATGCACAAACAGATATTTTTGTGCAGCGAGTCGAGGATTAGACATGGTTGCATGCTCAGCATTATGGGAAACTCTCTGACCTAATGGTGTCTGGCTCAAGCAGGTATGTCTGTTTGCCGATGTCTGAGTAGGTGCATCCGAATTTGCATGCTTATGCACTATCCATTCTATCTATCTATCTATCTATCTATCTATCTATCTATCTATCTATCTATCTATCCCATTTTATAGTAGAAATAGTGTGAGCAGTCTGTTTGCAATGAAAATTCCAACAGGAAGTACACTTCAAATATCTGGATGATGCACATTTTAAGCGAAAAAACAAGTGTAGAGTATGTCATTTGGGACACCAGTTAGTGACCATGGCATCAGCCTGTGGTAGGGCTGTGCAAAAAATCGAATGCGATTTTCATGTGCTGGAGATTTACTACTAATCACCAGAAGCGGCTTTACTGACGAGATTCGCATGAAAATCGCATGAAAATCGCATTCGATTTTTTTGCCCAGCCCTAGCCTGTGGTGAGCTTTTTTATCAAAACTACAACTTTTTTTCACATAGTTGAGAAATTGTGATCTTTGTGTCTTTAACAAAAATGGATCCAATTATTTGATGGTTATTTAGCTTATACTTTTGGATATTAAATAACGACACAAATTAAATGTACTTAGAGGGTGATATTGATATTTATGTATATCAAGATATGTACAGAGTCATTTTCTTTCATTTAATGAGCTGAAAAGTGTGGCTACTCAGTGTCTTAATGTAGGTGACCCTGCAAACTTTCACAAGAGGTGTAAATTGCTATATCACATCTAGCGTGGTCAGCTGGGCAAAGAATCTGAGGTGACTTCATTATAGAGCAAACGAATAAAATAAAGCAGAAATGTACTATTCTCAGAACACAAATGAGAAAACTGCCTGGTAGACGTGGTTCTTTAAAATAATCTCTAGTAGGAGGTGTTAGGATTCAAATGAAAGGTTAAACCTAATTGAGCATTCAATGTCATTGGCCTCAGAATTTTTAATTTGAGCTCCTTTGCATCACCTTTAATGTGTTGCTTCTTAAAATAAGTTTTTAACTGATCCCATTAAAGATAGTAAAGCAAAACTTCTCAATTCAAGATAAAACCTAACTAGATTTTTACGGTGTTCTGGGTGGTTGCTAGGATGTTTGGTAGGTTGCCTACTAACCAGGTCTCGTTGATATTCTCAAATATATGTGTGTGTGTGTGTTGTTGTTGTTTTTTTTTCACTCACATTGTACCTAGAGAAAACTCAGCATCAACAACCATCTATTTCTAAGACTACTTCTCTTCATATCATCTACTTCTGTTTTTAGCATTTCACTGCATAAATATCAAAGCCTAGGTCCTTGACCTGTGACTTTGCTCTCCAGTTTTACTCCTTCAGCTTTACCATGGGAGGTTTATTAAATAAAGGCACTTAGCTCTTTGCACAGCTCTGGTGGCATCAATCAATTTAGCTGCATACCTCATTGACTTGTGCATCTCTTCTTGTGTGTGTGTGTCATCTTGACAAACACACACACATGGCAGAATTTGCCTGGCTTGAGCACTAAGGTCTCACCAGGGCCCATTATAGCCCTCTGCTCTCGACATGTTCATGAGAATCACATATGTAAACACTGCAGGAGGTTCTACAGACAGATTTCTAGCTTTGGTATTTACTGCTGAGATGGAAAAGCAGACCAAATCACACCAAAAAAAACAGAGACACAATCTCAAGTAACCATTATGCTTTCAAGCATTAATCGGGTGAATTTCTATTGTGTCAGTAATAGTTTAACTCATACTATGTTTCTCCGATCTGAGGTTTTTGAGGGAAGCTTTTGCTCCGCTCAGACAAACAAAAATACATCTATGGGAAGACGAGATATAAATGACAGAAGCCTAACATTCCTTCGAGGCGGAACTACTGAAGTCAAACATGTAGGGCTGAGGCGAACAAAACGGGGGGTAGAAATGAACGACGGAAAACATTTAATTTGCACATTCCTTGCCCCCTTGTGGGATCTGCAGAAGTAGAGAATAAAATGGGTAAACAACATGGAAAATATAGTCCAAAGCACCAAATCTGGCCCAGATGTGTCTCAGTCTTTCTTTTGGTGTTCATTCTCATAAAACATGACTAAAGTTACACCCATAGCCCCCAGCAATGGTGACCCCTCGTTCTTGAAATGCCCATTTAGTGCAGAACAACAAATGGCTCTTTATTACTATTCTCTAACCTGAGTTTAAAGATTGATTCCTTGCTTGAAACGCGATATTCATCCCACATGTAGTGACCTCAATCCTGAACAACTCTTACCCATCCCTCTTCTAATCTTTCCATTCCCAAGAGAGCTGCTGTTACCTCAGGCATATTTGCATTACTACCAGTCCTGGCTATGATCCTTAACAATAGGACTCTGAAATAGACAATGGCATGGTTGCCAGAGCAGATAGATCGATTTGGGGGTCAAAGAGCAGGGGAGAAGGTCAGAGACTCCTGGTGACCTGCATCTCTAGTTAGGGGTGGTGCTGAGTGGACTCTCAATTGACAATACTCAGAACCACGAAACCTCACGGTAACTAGGGATGCACCAAATGTTCGGCAACTGAAATTATTCGGCCGAAAATAGAAAAAAAAGCTCTTTCGGTGTTCGGCCGAATAAGCGAAAAGACCGAATATATTGTACCGAACAAAGACGTGACGCGATCAAATAGAGGTGCGTGCTAATGCAGCAAACATGACGGCAGTGTGGAAACATTTAAAGCTGTCTGAGAAAAAAGCCGATTACCGATATGTTGGCCGATAAATCTATATCCAAATTTTTATATACTTTTTGAGAGCCTGATTACAAAAAAGTTCTCATCATTAAAACCCACATCCCAAACCCAACACTTCAACATAAGCAGCCTAGTCTGAACGGTGTACGTTTTAAAAATAATTGTACTCTCCCATTACCAAATTTAGTCATAAAAAAGTCTTACAAATAAATAAAATAATGCATAAATAATGCAAACAAGTCACTGGACAT
>NW_015547662.1:1908656-1921891 GCF_001515605.1 Sinocyclocheilus anshuiensis | reverse complement strand
TAATTATTATTATTATTATTATTATTATTATTATTTCTGCAGTTTAGCGCCATCTGCTCTCAGAGAGTGAAAGTGCGCTTTCATCCAGAGCGTCTCTCACATGTTCCGCCATGTGCTTCTGGTCCGCGCTTATTTACATCAGAGTGGTATTCGGCCTTCGGCCCAGTGTTTCATTTTCTTCGGCTTCGGCCAAGAATTTTCATTTCGGTGCATCCCTAACGGTAACTATTAGATTAAAACTGATATGGAGATTATACCGCACCAATAAAAGGATAGAGGCCTACAATATCAATGAATGTAAAACTGACAGTTCTGTTAACTCATCAAAACTTTCTCACACTGGCCCTAGGTCAGCAGACCATCCTTATTGTTGAGCCCTGCAAAGTTCAGAAGCGTTATATCTGTGGTGGTGACAAACTCATTCAGGTTTCTAACTTTTTGATACACCCAAGACACCATTTAACTATTTTCTGTACCCAAATCAACTTGGAAAAACCTTTAAATAAGCTTCCATCCATTGGAACTGCAGCAAAGCCCAATCTCCATAAGACTGGGCAGGCACAATGGCCAACAGATGGTCTTGTTGGGGGGGACATCCCTATGCCAGCACATCCTGTCATGCTAAATTTACCACCCAAGAAAGCAAAATTTCTTAAAAGGGATTCAAAGGGGAGACTGCTAATTTACTTTCTTAGGTAGACATGCCTGGCTTCCTTGAAACAAATTACAGTACAACTAGTAATACAGTTCCACCTTGACTAACCTGGTGATTTGTTATGCATAAAGTACAGACACTGATTGCATGCATGCACAAAAACATATTTTAGGCATGACGTTTCACTGGTCTGTTTGTACATTAATCATTTAGCTCGGCATAAAAAAAACATTAATCCCCCCCCCCAAAAAAAACACTTAATATTCACAGTCTATTGAGCTTTGGGTATATAAGGCTTTCATTTTTTACTGGGTGGCCAATAGTTACTCCGTGTCAAAGACCGTTGGAATTCTAGACTGCTTATTTTAAGCTTTTGGCACAGGTGCTTTGAGTGGTCAGGGCAGCTGAGAAAGGTATTAATACATTCTTTGTATGAAGATAATGAGGCCAGATGTTGACTTTTGAAATGTGTTTGCTTCAAAAAGCACCATTCCCTAACTCTCAACGGCTCACATTAATACACGTTAAGTACCCTATGGCCTACATAACAAAATAATCTATAAATGAGAAATAACCAGTGCTTGATTTGATTATTTAAAAAGAAAAATAGACAGAGAGAAAGAATGAAGTAGAAAAATATGTGTGCAAGGAAGTAGGGAGTGGGGAGGGCGAGCAATCCTCTTAATACCACGGCAACTAGTGTGGAATGTCTAGAGCAGGTCCAAGAGACAGCTGCTCCATCTGTTCCTGCCATCAGTTCTCTCTCCTCCGGCAGAAAAATTAAAAGAATCAGGATGCTCTTCATCAGCTCTCTCAAAGACATCCAACTGCTACCACCAACCTGCGCAAGTATCCAACTGATGCCACACAAAATATGAATCCCTCCTTCTGTACACCCAAAAAAACACCTCTAATACAGCAAGCCCTTTCACATTCGCATCGTTCATATCACCGGCCACTTTCATGCATAGAAGATTTGTTTCTTGAATAATTCATGACCCGACATAATATCCCCCGCAACCCCGCCCCAGTCATGAACGGATAAAAGAGAAAGGAAGATAACTTACCAGTTTCTTCGTCGATAGTAAAGATCCCCAGACCCGACCCATCCCGAATGGAGTAACGGATTTCTCCATCTCTTCCTTTATCCTCATCCTGAGCTGTGATTTTCATCACTGATGTTCCAATGGGCACATCCTCTTTTATAAATCCCTTATCCACAAATGATGGGAACAATGGCCTGTACAGATTCTCATTCACGTCCACAACCTCCACCTCAATGTGACAACTCGAGGACAAAGATATCGGCTTCCCTTTGTCCTTTGCCTTTGCTGTGAGACTGTACACTTGCTTTTTCTCGTAATCCAAATTCTGAACGATTCGTACGGCACCACTTAATTTGTCTACTTCAAATTTCCCATCCCCACTGTCAATGAGGCTGTATCGTACCTGGCTAGATGGCCCAACATCAGGGTCGTGAGCTTCCAGCCACATTATAACAGTACCAATGGGTAGATCCTCACGTACTCTCACCTGATAGTTTGGAGGAATAAATTTCGGGGGGTTGTCATTTACATCCTCCAATGTGATTTTAAGCAACACAGTCGAGACAAGTTGAGGTTCAGCAGCGGCCTGATCACAAGCTGCTATCTTGAGCACAAAACTGGGTTGCACTTCATGGTCTAGAGGCTTCTTCACCGTAACGATCCCGGTTTCTGTATCAATAGAAAATTGATCCGTGTCTGCCAATATGGAGTATCTGACCACGCCATTATCGCCAAGATCTTTATCTTTTGCTTCAACTTGAATGATCTCTGTGCCCACCGCAGTGCCCTCGCTGATGTCCACGGAGTATGAGTCCTGTAAAAACTGTGGGCTGTTGTCATTAGCATCCAGGATTTTTACATCCAGCAGACGTGAAGATGACTTCTGGGGTATTCCAAGGTCATACACGGTAATGTTCAATGTGTAGTGATCAGTTGTTTCTCTGTCAAGAGGTGCGTACACTTTGAGCCATCCACTGTCCATGTCAAGGACAAAACGACTCCCAGCATCACCCCCAGAGATAACATAAACCAGTTTTCCATTAAAACCACTGTCAGAATCCGTGGCACTAAGATGGACAATTCTGGCCCCGACAGGCAAGTCTTCCTTGACCTCAATCACACTGGGAAAAGTTTCTGCAAACTGGGGCGCAACGCGATTCACGGAGTGAAAGTCTTGGAAGTGGTCTTCGGGTTCACTTTGGCTGTGGATCTTGCTTCCTTGCAGCAGCTTTTCTGCCAGCATGCTGGCAACTCCAGTATCAATACATTTCACTTGGACTGGTTTACGCGCCGTAACGACCGTAATGTTCAAAAACATGGGCTGAGTTTCGCGTTCTCCATCACTGGCTATGATCTGCAAGCTGTGATAGGACACTTTTGCTGCCTCGCCCTCACTCAAAGGCTGTTTTAAAGACAGAACGCCTGAGTTTGGATTCATTTCAAAAAGATTCAAGTCATTCCCAGCTTTCACTCTGTACCTCACCAACTGCAACTCATCAGCATCAATAGCAGACACCGTTGTGATCTGTTCACCAACGCCATGGTCTCTTGGCACAGTTATGTCGCAATCCACATTCTCAAAAAGTGGCTTGTTGTCATTCAAGTTGTTAAGTGTGACTGTAACCTGAGTTTCCACCTCACGTCGAAAAGGGGAACCCCAGTCTGACGCCCGCACTTTCAAGGTATAAATCCTTGGCATCAGTTCATAATCCAAAATCTCTGAACTACTGATGACACCAGAGAAGTAGTCAATGACAAACGGCTGGGGATTCACATTGGCAATGCTGTAAGTGACATATCCATTTTCCCCACTGTCTAAATCAGTGGCTTTCACTGTTAGTACACTAGTAGCTATGGGCATATTTTCATCAATGCTAGCTTTGTAAGATGTCTGTTTGAATTCTGGGGCATTGTTGTTCACGTCGATCACATTGATAATTACTTTTGCAGCTGCTTTTTTGTCGCCGGTCACAACTTCTAATTCATACTTGTTCACGGAGTCTGCATAGAGGGGCCCAGCTGTTGTGATCAAGCCTGAATCTGCATTAATGGCAAAATGATTTTTATCCAATTTGTGTCTAAATGCATACTTAAGCTGAGGATACTTTGGCACAGCTGTTACCATTACAACAGGTGTGTGCAGTGGTGCAAATTCACTCACATTGACTCTGTAAATAGCTTGATTGAACTTAGGAGGCCCTACTTTAAAGTGGGGGGACGTGACATGGATGACCTTTGCAGATGAAAACTGGGGTGGACTTCCTTTGTCTTTGGCTTGCAGTGTTAGGTTGTATCCAAAGGGCTGACTATCCCAGTCAACCTGCTTAACTGCTTTGATTTTATATTCCTTGCTGCCTGGACTTGTCCGCATGGCTTTAAACTGCTGAAGAGGGTCGCCTGCAACCACGCTGAGAGATGCTATATCACCGTTAGCACCTTGGTCATTGTCTTCGACAGTCACAACAGCATAAGTAGGGTCCTTGTCAGTGTCTGAGGGTGCTAGGGTTACAGCAGTGATGACCGGTGCATGCTCGTTGGCCTGCTCCACTCGTACCGTTAACATAGCCATGCTGCTAAATCCACTGCTACCATACAGCTTCATGCCTCGATCCACTGCTAAAATCTCTAATTCATACTGCATTGTCTCAGAGTAGTCCATCTTTCCGGTTAGCGTAACTACACCACTTGTGGGATGGACCGAAAACATGTCCGTCCATTCTCTGAAGCTGTAGTAGTACTCTCCGTTCGTACCGATATCCGCATCCGTCGCCATCACCTTGGCTACGCTTGTGCGAATAGCTGTGTTTTCCGGTATAGATATGCTATAAGCGGTTGGAGAGAACAGTGGCCGAAGATCATTTGTGTCCAGTACCTGAATCCTGACTTGTGTTCGAGCCTCAGCATTTGAATTCTTTTCCATGGCTTTGACTGTGAGAATATAGTGGTCTCTAACCTCCCGGTTAAGAATGGCACTGCTACCTCCTTTGGTCCTTATTCGCAAAAAACTAAAGTCTCCCAATTGATAGTCCTCAGCTTTGAAAAGGTTCTCATTGTCTCCCAACACGATTTTGTACCGTATTTCCCAGGTAGGGTCTTTGATGTAGATTCCCATTTTGACAGGACTTTCCACATAGGTCTTAGCAGCGGAGTTCTCATAAATGGTTGCATTGTAAACAGACTGGGTAAACAGAGGGATGGGCGCAGTGTCGAGGCTTTGGATCCCAGTGCAGCCGCACAGGAGCAGCAGAACCACCAGCAGTGAAGTCACGTGGTTCTGCATGTTTGCAGCGCACTCCTCACTGAAACTGTGGAGAATAAAAAGAAAAAAGTTAAGAGATAATGCAGCCTCACTTTTAATAGATTTAGTACATTTGGGACATATTTACATGGTTTGAGTCTTTCATCTGAAAACTTCATATTAACACTTCCTAAATGATCATTAAGATAATTTAATCTTAATCTCTGGGTTGCAGCAGAAAAGAAACTGACAGGCAACTTTTAAATATCTGTTTATGGCATATCATCACTCAAAACAAATATGATTAGTGCATCAGCATTCATAGACACAGCCGCTGACTATTTGTCTATATTTCCAACTTCACCACAGACACCATGACAGCAGATAGGCCAAATGATGAATTGTCGTGAACACCGTGAGGATGGAAGTGCCTTTTGTGTATACATATAAAGTCACATTTCACTGCTTCTTGAATCAATTATACATTATTCTCACTGCCTCCTGCCATACATCTTCTTCAGCTAAGAACAATACAATGTGTACAGAGAGAGAAATATTCAATATTATGTTCATAAGTAGGAAATCAATGAATATGAAAAACTGATCAAATATGAAAACTTTCTTTTTCATCCCTAATTTGATCTGCATGATTTACCAGAACTCACTAATACACTGTAAAGAAGAGCTTATTACCTATGTATTCATATATGCTTTGTATTAGACGTAAGAAAGGCATAATTATGGTGGTTCGTAGTATTCTTAATATTGTTTTGTCTATTTTCTGATATGCTACACATCAGGAAAGTGTAATTTGCATGGCCAACCATATTAAACAAATGTCTAATAAAACTTTCAGCATTCGTTTCATCTGTTCGCATTAAGTCATTCGCTAAAAGACGTGTATATTTGGCTAGCTTGTCGACGAAAGACAGAGCAATGTAGAAATTCCTAACAGTTAGTTGAAAAAAGTAATCTGATTACGTAACTTGCGTTACTTGTAATATATTACCCCCAACACTGATTAATACAACATTTAACATTTAGTAAGTGGTTTTGTGTGTGAAGCAAGTTACAGCAGAGGACTCCGCAAGCGCATGCTCGAGATTTCCACATGTCCTCGCAACTATTAGTGCCCTCCAGCATATAAAACAGCAAGATAATTACAACCGTCAGTATGACGTTTAGTTCAGAAATGAAATAAATATGACTGAACTTTCTCGGCGACACCAAAGAACCATAAAACCTTTTTGTTTTTAGCACACTAAACAACATAGCCGACTATTTTAATGTTTTCACAGGAACCTCAGTGTTAACTCTCCTAAATATACGGCAATTTAGCCGTTGGAATGGAAACAAAATACCAAAGTAACAAAAGACTGGCTTCTGCTCCGTTGTTAAAGTGTATCCCCATCCCCCAGTCCGTCAGTTCCTATTCATTTCACGTCGCCACACTGATGCCTTCATGCGCTGGCCAGATGTATCAACTGTTCCCATTCGAAAACAATTAGCTGACCACTCTGGACCGCTTATCTTAAATAATTCAACTGCAACTGAACACATCGAGTATTCCAACAGCTTTGCCAAGCTACGGTCAACTTCAAAGCTGCCCTACTTCCACTACGGAGAGCAGTGGAGGACTCCCAACGGCAACTTTACACCGCGCGCTGACTGAAACTTTTACGCATTTCTGAAAATAGCACAAAACTAGAACACGTCCAAGAAGTCCTCGCGCAATATTAAGACTTCCCAAATCGTACATACCTATTTCAGTACTAACGTCCTTTGCTTGGTGGCTTTTCATGAAGTTTGTAAGTTCCGAATCTCTGCATGGTACCGTCACTCTAAGCCGCTCTCTCTGCTCACTCACTGAACTCTCCGATCCGATTCCGCACACACACACACAAAGCGCTCTTAATATCTCTCCGCGCTCCTTGCACAGCGCACGGATCTACTTCCTGTTGGCATGAAGATGAAACGGCTGTCGCTCTCCCCTCACAGTGGGACAGGAGAAGTCTTTGATGTTTTATTTTACGTGCCAAACCTCTGTCTCTAATGAAGAAATATGCTACATCATACGTTTTGGAACGAAGCAGAAAAATTATCTCCATGGCTGTCAGCATTTGAGATACTTGTCATGATAAAGGCTGACGCGCAAGGTACCTACATTAGGCTACCTATCACTAGGGAAGTAACACCGGTACTTCGGTACCAAGCCCATAGATAAAATAAAAAGATATATCAATACCAGTTTTTTTCTACAGCATTATTGCGTGTTCTGACGCATATGCGACTGTGAACAGCGTTCGCAACTGAACGGTTATACACCATTCATTCAAATGCTATCTTGGTGATTATTAATGTTACCAAAGTTTTTAGGTGAATATAAATATAAAATCTGAATATATGTATAAAAATGTCACATTTATAGATTAGGTCGTGCAGTGTAAATGCAGGCGAATAAACCAAACAACAATATAGCCTAATGAAAAGAGAAAACCATGGCACCATAACTTTAATAGATTTTATATTTATTCGCCTAATGTATTGGCTATATATAAATGGCTATATCAAACTAATATTTTATTACCCCTTTTCCGATTATTTAGCCTGTTGATATAAGACACATGAAAAAGAAAAACTAAAGCACAAACTTCATCTTGGTAGCCTACTCGTCTTTATTTGTCTTTTTTTATTCTTATTTTATTATTGACTGATTTTCTGGCTTTAAGTGTTTGAGAACTTAAGGTAATGTTTGCTTAATTAAGAAGTGATTGCTAATCTTTGCTGTGGTGTTGTGAATCGTATAATTTCCCGGGCTGGTATAGTGATATAGTGACATACAATCTTTAGATTTTGAGGTATATTTAACAAACACAAACACTCTAAAAATTCAAAGCAACGTTCCATACCACATGGAAACCGAGGGAAAGTATCGTCCGACGGAAACCCGTTTTAACCCGTCGCTCCAGCACGGCACATGCTCGCTGTTGCTCGCGAATGATGGCGCTGTCTCACTGCTGTGCCAGAGCGCGTGCGATCCGCGAGGCTGTGCGCTCTATATCTCAATCTGTGCAACTCACTTTATAATGCTTACATCCAGTTGCGTGTGCCCGTTGCCTATGCATGAACATACAATATGATGCGTAATGACGATGTCAATAAGTATGATATTTATTGCTGGTTAAGAAATTCTGTTTTGCTTTTTTTCTGTAATGCATTTTGTAGTAAAAGTAGCCGCATTTGGCAAAGTTGAAAAGCTATTGTGAAGGAGGCTCACCAGATTCAGCGGGCAAAAGCAGCCGCTCCAAAGTTGCGTCTAACTGATCTCCAGGATGTGTTGGCAAAAAGAGTATGTAAGCATGTCTTCGCATGGAGATTCAGTCAAAACTCGTAATAAATCCGGCTCGTGGTGTAGTAGCAGCCCCTACATTTCCTTACACATCCGAAATCCTCGTGAGCAGGATTCCACGCGTGAAGAGACTATCCACAATACTCACTCAGAGCTCGTGTGCTCAGGCAGTGGAGGAGGCGCGCGGATCCTCCGGGATGCCTGGCTGGCTTTCCGCCGCTGTGACGTCACCGCTCTCGCGGGGGAGTCGATCATTTGAATCAGTGATCTCACCTCTACCGTACGCTTTGACGTTTCGCGCCGACATCGAAGCCTGTTTATTGAGTTATAAGCGTAATGGAACTTTGTAACTTTAGACTTCAGCTGTCTGTGGTGATCCATTACATTAGGATCAATAAAATAGAGCATCCTGCCCCTCAAATAGACTTTTGATTCAGTTTAATAGTTCAATTCTTTGCCCAATCTGAGTGTGAAACATCTTTTTATAAAGGGACTATATTGACCTTTGTGTTTAAATTTTTATTATAGCCGGACTGTAGCATGTCGCTTAAATAAGAGCACCTGATGTTCATTAAGTTTAGACTCATAAAACTTTTGCCCTGGGGACTCTGTGAATGAGATGCATCAGGTCCCTTGTGTGTGTGTGTGTGTGTGTGTGTGTGTGTGCCCCCAACTCCTCCTATCACTATTTATCGAGATGCAACATTATTCACCCCCACCGTTTCACCTCTTTACACACTCATGCAAACACACTGCATCACTCTGATCCCCCATAAAGGTTTAATTGGATTCCGGTCAGGTGACGTGAGGGAGCTGGCCGGTGCTTTTGATCCTGCCAGTGCTCAGCACATTCCATTGCTGATCTAGAGTTTGTGGAGTGGTGGCCCTAAGAGAGAACAGCCGGCATATACGGTCTGTACAGTAGAAAAACCATTATGCCTATGGAGAGTCCCCACAAGGATAGCTGACCAGACGTGTGTGTGTGTGTGTGCACTGGAATGAGAGCTTCACAACTGGTTGTTTCAGCACAGGTAGGGGGTAACTTTTTTTTACCTTGACATCTCAGAATAGTGGGAATGGAGGGTTTTTTTTATATTTCTGTGGATATTTACATTCAGCTTTTATGACAGATATAGGCTAGTTGGATTCTGTAGTGCAATTCTGATCCATAACAATTAACTGTCAACAATGAATTGACCGTCAACAATGAATAAAGGGATAGGCCACCCAAAAGTGAAAATTGTGTCAACAGTTACCCATCCACATGTCGTTCCATACCTGTATGACTTTCTTGCTTCTGTTGAACACAAAAGAAGATACTTTGAAGAATGTTGGTAACCAATTAGTTTGGTTCCCATTGACTTCCACTACATAGACTAAAGATACAATGAAAGTCAAGGGGAAACAGAACAGTTTGGTTACTAACATTCTTCAAAATATTTTCTTTTGTGAGAAGTAAATCAGACATAGATTTGATCAGGGGCTAGACCTATTTCACTGGTGCCCCAGTAAATAAATCACTGTGCCTCGGTATAATATTTCTGATAAATCCTTGTATGTCAATAGAGATTACAATATAATAACCTGAGAATCATTTTCCCTGAAAATATTTCAGCAATCGTGCTGTGTGCTTTCAATCATCGATGCCAGATTCGCAAATTAATCACAATTTTGATCTAATCAAAAGATCAAAAGTGAGTATCAAAGATTAAAATATGTATTTGATAGGGGGGCCTGTGCCCCAGTAGTGATTAAAGGCTAGAAATGCTACAGGGTTTGAAATGACATGAGGGTGAGTAAATGATGACAGAATTTAAATTTTTGGTTGAACTATCTCTTTTAAAGATATTGAGTATAACACTGACTTTTTACCGCTTTCTTCATATCAGTGTCTTTACTCCATAAAGCCACATTGTAGTCAATGTGATCACAGCCAAATTTGATCACTAAACCAAATCTAAAAAAAAAAAAACTCTGATTGAAGTTCCATTTAAAAGACAAGTGGACACACACAGTTACACTTCCCAAGTGTTTATGTGAAAGTAAAGTGATTGCCAACTTCATACTGTACATCTTATACGAAGTAGATTAGGTTGACAGATGTTTTTATCAAAACCGACTTTATGTAATTGCATATGGCAAAGAACAAGCTCTGTCCCCGCAAACATTTAAAAAAGCAATCAATCTTACCATGTTTAGAGAATGTGGCATTTTGTGAGGAACATGACTGTCACCGCACCTCTTTTGCACTTCTATAGAGAACTGCAGATTATCTCTTTAAATCCTTCAAGCTAAAAGACTCATAATTGCCAATTACCAGTATCACACCCCACTAATATCATGGGTGATCTAGTACACTTGGTTTTATTTGCTGCATTGCCATCCTACTGAACACAGCACATTTCAAAGATTTCAAAGATGGTTTTCTATAGAAATAGAGAGCTCTTTCTCATTCAGTATTAGGAGCACTTTTTTGCTACTGATGGCAGTACAATATATCTCTAATATATTGCTGCAGGGTGCTAGCATTTGCAGTGGTACTGCATGAAATACTATCATCTTACATTCGACTGCCTACAGAGCTAGTTCGTCCAGTCCTCATATGAGGCATTTGTGGACTGATACCCACAAACAAATATGGCACAATCTTTGTATTTACCCGTTGTTTCTGTAAATTCACATTTAGTCTGCCTATATTCTTGTATGGAGCACATCACAATCCAATTGATTAACATTTTGAATTTTTCTAATTAAAGGGATAGTTCACCCAAAAATGAAAATTCTGTCATTAATTACTCACCCTCATGTCGTTCCAAACCCGTAAGACCTCCGTTCATCTTCGTAACACAAATTACGATATTTTTGATGGAATCTGACCCTCCCATAGACAGCAAGGGTACTACCACGATCAACGTCCAGAAACGTAGCAAGGAGATCGGTAAAATAATCCATGTGACATCAGGGTGAGTAATTAATGACATAATTTTCATTTTTGGGTGAACAAACCCTTTAAATAATCAGTTTAACTCGTAAATGTCACTCATTAATATGTCACATTACATTGCTGTAATATTGGAAATATTAGCTGAGAAGAGCAAAATGAATAAGAAAATCAATAGACTTAAGTCAAATATGTAAATAATCATTTGTAAACTATTCTAAGACAGACAGGGAACGTCAAGTGTCTGGAATAGCTTTGTAGTGTGACAAAATTACTGAATGCGCCACATCAGGCACTTGCATTGTAGACAGCTTAGTTGATTACAACTGAAGCAATTTAGCTGTTATTGTTCTAAAAACTTTACTTGGCAAGGACATTATCTCATTCCTCAGGCCACTCATGCTGTGCAGTTCCTAGTTTGAGAGCATCGGCACCCTGTCTGTGGAGAAGGGGTAATGGTGCGAGAGACTTTAGTAAGTGCTGCAAGAAAAGTGAGACAATAGACCATGTCAAAATATATAAATGTTGCAGAGAGAATTACAAACAGATACAAACTCAAAGACAACACAGAATGCACAATATGAGGACTGAATGTCTAATTGAGCACTAAAGCAGACGTCATCAAAATATGGGATTAGGAAACAAGGATCGTTTTAGGAGATATAAAACAGACAAAAGAGATTTTTAATCTAATCTCTGTTGTTTGATTTAAGGCATCTTGTGAGTGAATGCCTTGTCTGAAACTGATGTAATACCTTGTAACATCAAGTCCATCAATCCTTTAACATGAGAGAGCAGACTTTTTATTTATCACAAGATCTCAGTGGTTTTCACTGCACTGCAAGTCTGTTTCCACTGCTGACACACTGTAATTATAATTGTAATTATGTCATATTCAAAAATGACATGTTTTCCTGGTTGAATGTCTGAGAGAAATTGTGATTTCTGTCTTGCTATTTATGACAGGAACAATAACTATGACCTGAATAGGCTGGTTTGTTCTTAAAAATCAATGTCATGTATTTTCCACACAGCTGGGTGTAAACTAAACAACCTATCTATCAGTTGACTTTCACTTAATGTAACACCAGTTATAAATAACACAATTATTTATGTAAGCATGAAAGCATTTCTGATGAAAAATGAAAACATAATATTTACACCACAGGAGGAAAATAGTCAGAGAAAATGCATATGGTTGGTTTAAAACATAATAAAAAAGAAGGCACTGTGCAAACTGTAGAAAATATTTCTAATTTTAATGGTAAAAGACGGTAAGAATATTACGGTAAAAACTTGTTAATCAGTTAACGACAAGTTTTTACATTACATAGAATCTTTACATTTGATGGCATTGTTTTAAATAATAATTTGTATTGTTCATTTTTGTTATCAGTTATGTACATTAGGATTTTATGTCATATCTTATGTTCATTTATGTTTATTGCATTATTTTAGTGTTGTGTGTTACTATGATGGTGTTTTGACTGTGTCCAGCTTATATTTTAGAATATCTACTAGCTACTTGTGATGAACTCTAATTCATTATCTCTCTCTTTTACCATGTGTAGTATTATGGTGGTCAACAGTTTATTATACAGGTACAAAAGAGACAGTATATGTAATATTGACATATATTAGTTAATTAAATGTACTAAATTATACTAAACTTAAGTTCAGTCCCGTAAAAATTAAAGTGTTGCTACCATATTTTTTACAGTAAAATTCTGCCAAACACAGCTTTTATTACTATTATTATTATTATTATTTTTACTGCAAATTTCATGTTTGTTTTTGTTTTTTTTACAGTGTTGGCATAAATGGGTGACAAAAAACCTAAAAAGGTATTCTAAAACACCTGTAACTTTTCAAATCAAATTCTGAAAGGGACCCAAAAATGAAAATTCCATCATCATTTACTCACCCTCATGCTTTTCCAATAAAAAAAAAAACTTTTTTTTTGTCAACCTCAAAAAAAAAAAAAAAAAAAAAAATAGTACCCCCCT
>NW_015547662.1:1906001-1908539 GCF_001515605.1 Sinocyclocheilus anshuiensis | reverse complement strand
TTTCAAAAAAAAAAAAAAACTTTTTTTTTGTCACCCAAAAAAAAAAAAAAAAAAAAAAAAAAATTGTACCCCCCTGAATGCCTGGTTTGAAAACCCCTGTACTCCTATACAATATTAAATAAATTCAAATTTATATATGTGTGCATCTGAACTGGTGCACATTTACAAGTCAGAGTCTTATTTTGAAAGGCTTGTGTTTCCCTTGTCATGCTGGTTTTACCCCTTATTTTCTCTATTGCCCACCAGCCACATTGCCCCTCAGTCATAATCTCATGGAAATTGTGTTGGATTACACACAAAATAAGTATTTCCTACACGGATTTTCATTCTTGGATTAGTACAGTCATGTACTTGAGGCACACGTTTTCCGCACACGCACATTAAAACCATGTGGAGATCCTTTATAAACCATCACTGTCTTTTTGTCTGTCACTCTAAAGGTATGCTCTGAACTATCCTTAAAGGATTAGTTCACTTCTGAATTAAAATTTCCTCATAATTTTCTCACCCCATGTCATCCAAGATGTTCATGTCTTTCTTTCTTCAGTCGAAAAGAAATTAAGGTTTATGAGGAAAACATTCCAGGGTTTTTCTCTATATAGTGGACTTCAGTGGGGCTCACTGGGTGGAGGGTCCAAATTGCAGCTTCAGTGCAGCTTCAAAGTGTTCTACACGATCCGAGACGAGGAAGAAGGGTCTTATCTAGCGAAACGATCTGTCATTTTCTAAAAAAAATTACAATTTATATACTTTTTAACCTCAAACGCTCGTCTTGTCTAATTCTGCGTGAACTCTGTGCATTCCGGTTCATGACAGTTAGGGTATATCGAAAAACTCCCATCTCATTTTCTCCTCCAACTTCAAAATCGTTCTAAATGTTGGCCTAATGGTTAGAGAGTCGGACTCATAACCCAGAGGTTGTGGGTTTGAGTCTCGTACCGGTAGGGATTGTAGGTGGGGGAAGTGAATGTACAGTGCTCTCTCCCACCTTCAATACCACGATTGAGGTGCCCTTGAGCAAGGCACTGAACCCCCAACTGCTCCCTGGGCGCTGCAGGTCTGCCCACTGCTCCGGGTGTGTGTTCACAGTGTGTGTGTGTTCACTGCTGTGTGTGTGCACTTTGGATGGGATAAATGCAGAGCACTAATTCTGAGTATGTGTCACCATTGGCCACATGTCACTTCACTTATTCCTCGTCTGGGATCGTGTAGAATGCTTTGAAGCTACAATTTGGACCTTCCACCCAGTGTACCCCACTGAAGTCCACTATATAGAGAAAAACCCTGGGATGTTTTCTTTTCAACTGAGGAAAGAAAGACATGAACATCTTGGATGACATGGGGGTGAGTAAATTATGAGGAAATTTTAATTCAGAAATGAACTAATCCTTTAAGTGTGTAGCTGTTGCTTTCTGTGATGCATTCTCAAACAGCCAATTTCCCCACGAGTTCCTGCCATGGAAAGTGCTCAAAGCCTTTACAGCAAACAGGAAATGGATCAGCATCAGAGGGGAACATACCCAGTGTAAGATTTTGTGGGATTGAACTCCTGATTGATCTTATCATCCCTTTGTCCTCTTTGGATTTTCTGAGTTGAGTTTCATCAAAGGATTGTTGTATGAAGACCACATGTATGGCCTACAAACACATGGGAATCATTCAAGGTGTTTTCAAGGTCTCAGAGTCATTGTAGTAAATTTGAGCCAAGGTCACTGCTATAAAATAGAAATGTGGTATTATTATTCAGAATTGAATAAAATGAAGTAGCCCCAACCACTTTTCAGAGCATTTTACACATGAAGTTGGCAGTCCATATGAAGTCCCACTTAAAATAAATATCAGTATATAAATGTTGTTATTAAAACATTATAAAAACATTTAACATCTGCTAGACCTTTTCACAGAATCAAAAAACTTTCAACTTTTTCAGTTACAGTTAAAGTTGGGGGAAATCCATCGAAGCATCATGAGTTTTTCTTTAAGGATTCTGAATTGATCCACATAAATTTAATATGTACTATATATGATGCACTCTACGTATGTGAATAAAAGCCTATAATGAAATCTGTTCATCATATAAAGCAATCACATCTCTTGGCAAGTCTTGGATTAAACCACTTAATTCATATGGATACATTTTACAAATCCTTTATGACATATTTTGTATCTTCTAAGTTTTGGTTACCTGGACTTTCAGTGGAGAGACAGAAACCTCTCAGGTTTTTATTAAAAAAATATCCTAATTTGTGTTTCAAAGATTAACCTTATGGGTTTGGTGTGACATGATATCAGAATTTTAATTTTGGGTAATTATCCCTTTAAACCAACAAACTACTTTTGGTGAATTGTAGTTTAGTATTTAAAAAATAAAAAATGTTAATGTTATACTGTACATATATTTAGCTTGTTTTGTTCAAATACTGTGGGATCACTTTGAAAAGTATTTGTACAAATATACAGAGCAAAAAAGCATGCACACACACACACACACACACACACACACACACACACACACACACACACACACACACACACACA
>NW_015547662.1:1900905-1905746 GCF_001515605.1 Sinocyclocheilus anshuiensis | reverse complement strand
CACACACAAAAAAAATACTCTCATGTGTGCACCCCTGGCCTGTGTAAGAAGATCATATATTCTATGAGATTTATCAGGCTTACAGAATGCCCTGGGGTTACATGTTTCTAATCCCCCATCTCTGAGCAGTGATACTGCTTTTTGACTGAAATAAACTCCATTCTCCTGAGCTAGACTGAACACATCTACACTCAACTGGAGCTGTGCTATTCTCTTCATGCTAATTTAGATAAAACTTAAAATGCCATCTGAAACTTTTCAATCCAATTCATGGTAATAAGGGCTTGACGCTATCTTATCCAGATCTCCGTAGAACAACTCTGTAATGTTCTCCCTGTAAATTGAGTTTTGCTAAGCCATGTTTAAAGAACTGCTAGTTGCTATATTTATGATATTTGCATCCCATGGAAATAGAATATTCCATAAACCCTTATGCCTCTGCTATTTACTCTCAAAAGCAGGTGGTGACCAATGGCATTTTTATGCTCCAAAAAGCATGGAGCATGCTAAATTCCAGGTCTGCCAAAGTCATACGATAGCTTTGTGTGTTATTATTTAATTATTTAGCTGTAAATAGGCCCAAAAGCTTTCAAATCCCATTCACACTTGTGTGCATTTAAACCTGGCACATCAAGATCAGTCAGGAGGCTTCCGAGATTCAATGGCGTCTGACATCACTGATGTAAAACCTGGTACAACATGTCTTGAAGGGGCAGGCCTGAATATGCTTAAGTTCGAAAGCCACATAGCTGTTCTATGGCTCCTGAAGTTATGGAATATAGCACACAACTAATCAAATGGACTATTTTGAGAGGAGAGGAGTCACAATACAGGAATATAAGTAGTCATTACCATTACTACTAATACAAAAAAAACAAAACATTTCTATATACCTCAGCAAAAAAAAAGTAACAAATTACAAGTGATAGAACAAATAAAAACATATACATTATAAATATAGATATAAACTAATTGACATTATAATCAAGTATTTGGCTTGATTCCTGGGTTAAAAAGGATCGGTTTTCTGTGAAGCTACTTTGAAACAAAATGTATTGAGAAAACAGCTATGGAAATGAATTGACTTCACTTCAACAATGACATTTCTCATTTGTACGTGACCTATCCTAGTACTGCATACAATTAAAACTAAATTAATATAAAACTTTAGCTTTACACACGATTGAAGTTTAAACATATTTATGGAAAATGACATTACTGAGTTGGTTGGCATTACTATTTAATACATTGTTTCTGCCGCCAGTACAAGCTAAAATAATAATAAAACAACAACAGCAAAAAGAACAAACACTGTTTCAGGTAGGCCAAATCATAAAGCATGAAATCTTGTTAGTTATTCAGCTAATGTATATGCGATCATACAGATCAAAAGGAAAAGAAGGATGACTTAGCTTCCCTATGGAGGACCTTGAAGACACTTTTAAGTGTTTGACATTGAGGTTCCTGTCAACATTTTGAAGAAAATGCACATTGACACCACTCTCATTTACATTCCTCTCAACTAGTTGTGACAAAGAATAAAAACAATCCACTGTGTCCACCACTTTTACCCAAGAATCACCTGTAACATTTTCCTAAAGTGTCTCTCTTTTGACCCCCTTCTTTGCTCTCTCTCTCTCTCTCTCTCTCTCTCTGTCTTTCTGCTGCTCAGAAATCTTTTCGCTAACATTCAGGGGGGAAAATGCAGGGACACTTAAGAGACCAAAGTCTTTATCTATTTAGACAAAATGCTTCTCAGCTATTCTAGAAGCATCCACTGGGCCTCAAATTGTTCAACTCTGAACAGCTCTTGTCCTTCTGATACGTACACACACCAACACACTCTCGCAAGCAAACGCCACACTAGCGACTTTTACTCAGCACCACTATGTCACAATGGTGCCATACGCATATAGGGAAGATAGTTGAAATAGCAAAACGTACATGGAAATTTAATGAATTTCAAGAATGCATTTGTTTCACTGCATTGTTCCGGAAAATGAAAAGGGTCTTTTTAAAACTGACACTGTTTGAAGACATAGTTTGGTCACTGCACATTTTAAAGCCAAATCAAAATCATTACCAGTATGACCAGGTCATTTAATTCACTGGCCGCCGGTCACCCCAGGTTTTCTAAAAGTGCCCTGGAGCAGCGTAATTTGAGTATTTCTGCTGTGGACGATTCAGGGAGCAGTGAAGATCAGCGTGAATGTGCAGCCATTAGCATGTCAGAGCGCTGAGCCAATTAAGAGCCAGTCAGTTCCTACGGCTCATCAAAAGCCTCTTTGCTCATCATTTGTTGTAGATTTTCTTTCATAAAATGTCTGTTCTTCAATGTGCTGAGATTTTGATACGTTTTAGAATCACACATTGCATTCCAAGTTTTAACATTTATTTGAATTGCACATAAAATATCCTTCCATTTGGATTACAGAGTTTTATCATAAATAAACCAATAAATGTAATGTTATGAATATTTGCTTGTCATGCATAAATGTAAAGGTAAGATTTCTGCACTAAAAAAAAGGCATTGTTTATTAGCTATTTGCATTGATTTTATTCTAATTAAATAATCACATTTTAATCACATGAATCTGTTTATTGTGAAAATGTATTCAGTTGAAAAATATGAACATGGCTTGGGAAACATAGCTAGGTTGCGGAACAAGAAATAATCAATAGTTAACATGTATGAGATTGAAACACATTGGATTTATTGATAATGAATATATAAACCTGGTTATTGTTTATTTTGAACACATTACTATAACATAAATCTTCCCTTTTGCTTACCTGTTCCATTTATAACTGACATTATGACTGACAAATATGCATCACATTAAGTTTATTAGTTAGCTTATGTTAAAACAGTGTGATATAAATGGATGGAATTTTTATGCATTTCAAATACATAAATATTAAATTTAGGACATTTTTTTTTTTGTGTGTGTCTGTAAGAAATGTTAATGCCACTTATTTTCTTTTCAACCATGTACCAAGGCCAATACCATCTGTTAAATGAAACGTTTTTTGTGGTTTCATTAGGCATAATTATAGCCATGAAGTCATAAATATTCTTAACATTTAATAGGCTAAAATGCTAATGGTCAGAATTCTGTTTTTGTTCATTTGTAATTTATTAACAATGATTTAAGAACAAAAAATTGCATAAACTTGAATGAAATATTATTATTATTATTATTGTGACAAATGCCACATTTTTCTTTTAGTTTTTTTCTACTAGCTTGTGATAGGCAATAATAATAAAATATGAATAAATATATAAATAAAATTAATCACTAGTTAAAAATGCCAAGGTCTAATATTTTTAGGGTTGTCCATTTAATGTCTGTGATTAATCATTAAGAAAAAAAAAACATGTTTTATTTAAATAATTAAGGGAAAAGAAGAAGAAGAGCAAAAAAATTAATCATGCCCCTTTATCTGTATGTTATTTCTGTAATAAGGCATTTTCCTACCATTGGTGCAACAGAGCTGTTTAGTCATGATGTCAATTTGTAGGCCAACCTGGAAGAGTAATTTACCATGTTCTCCCTCTGGAGTATGTTTTTAAAATAGTGGTTTTCAATTTATGAGTATGTAAGGTCTGTGGTTAACATTACTTAAAGACACTTTCACATTTTGTTCTTCAACCTAAATTACATCCAGTCATACTTCAAAGTGAATTTTCTGCTCTAAATGAGTAAATACCTGTGAACAAAGACAGCGAATGTAGGCTATGCTCATTTTATATTTTAGAGGCTGTGGTCGTTTCCAACCCATCTCCCATTTCAGAAGACAGACTGCAATCTTTAGGATGGCAAACAAGAAAAAACGCCCGAGCATGACTGGGTCTTTCGCTCTGTATTTCTATATCTGCCTGTGTTTTGATACACTTAAATGCTGTGTCCTCTCAGGATCTTCATGGCAGTTTGACTGACAGCTGAACAGAAAAGCTATTTGCTTGAATAAAGGACAGACACACAAAGAGCGTTAGGAGGTCTGTTATTTCTGACATTGAGCTGTGTCCGAGAGACAAGGATAGCAAGATACCAATAAGAAAAGGGTGACCAAGAACGAGTGAGTGGGGAGAAAGAGAGAGAGAGGGATAGAGTGAAATGAAAATATCCTACCTATCCTCTCCAGTGGTTTTACAGTGTTTCCAGTCTCCCGGTGCTCTGCCCTTGTCAAATGAGCTCAATCAATATCGCTCCATCCCAACAACATAACAAACTGCTGTCTGCTTTATGATGGGCCATCACTTGCCCATTTTAAAAGGTCACTGAGACTGCACAAGTCACAAATGGACAGGTTCAAAAGGACTCATTGATATTAAAAAGGAGAATCAATATAACTGTCATAAGGAATTTTGCAGTGTGATATCTTCATGCACAGCTATGTCGCATGGTGAGAAATAATGCATTGAGCACTAATGGAAAGTGGTGTTAGGAACAGTCCTTTAAGAATAACATTACTGGGTAGGCTATTTGTGAGAAATCCAGTCTAGTAACCCTGCACGAGATGATCCTTGAGTCATCACCATTGTAACTTTGAACACTTAACCTCAGGTCATTCTTAAATGATTGTCTCCTATGTAAGTTGAGATGATTCTCTTGCAGTTGCCTTAAAATATAAATACAGCTATATGTTTTTTCATGTACAGTATGAAGACCCATTTATACTTATGCGAGAGATTATATTAGATAAAACTCATGCTAAATTAAATAATTGGCAGTATAAAAATAACAATATATATTATAAAAAATATTGTAAAAAAGAATCATTCAATATTAATTACAGTACCATTCAAAAGTTTGGGGTCAGTAAGACTTTTTAGTGTT
>NW_015547662.1:1883691-1887937 GCF_001515605.1 Sinocyclocheilus anshuiensis | reverse complement strand
TTTGATTTTATAAAAAAAAAAAAAAAAAATCAGTTAAAAACAGCAATACTGTAAAATATTATTGCTGTTTTAATATTTTAATTGTTTTTAATATTATTACTGTTTTAATATTTTCTGTTTGAATATTTATTCTGAAATGTAGCTTATGTGATGACTTTTCAGCAGCCATTACAGTTTTCATTTTCACATAATACTTAAGAAATCAATCTCATTTTTGATTTTATATATATATATATATATATATATATATATATACTGTATATTGCTGAACAGAAAATTTATATAAATTTCTTTACTCTCACTTCAATTTAATCCATTCTTTGTGAATAAAAATATTATTATTATTTTGTTTGAATGGTAATGCATTTTTTTCTACCTATGTTTTTGTGTAGCATAAATACAGATAGGCATATTTGTGCTAAACCCTATGGTTGCTGAAGATTACATTTATGTCACATGCACTGTACACATACCATGCATGTAAAAACTGAAGAATACTTGGTGTGGACACATTAGTGAATTGTCAGCAAAATTTTGCAAGCAGGTCTCCTGTCCCTCGTAAACAGTGTAGCGATGTATGGAGCACTGATCACACAGAAGTCACTTTCAAACCAACTTGAACATGAGCAAAATCTGCCGATCGTGTGAATTCCTCTTGAAATGACTGGATTTTACCCACAAAATTTTGTTGCACAATTGTAAATGTGACTGAACCTTTAAGGGGAGCATTCACTCAGAATAGCAGGTTGATAGCGTCATTTACTTGCTTACTGCCACAGCATTAGTCTTAGTGCCCGGTTCATAAGCCCACAAAATGTATGCTAAATACAATTTGCATGGTGCAGTTCCCAATCTTGCAGGCTGATTCTCAGTGCTAGGTTGTGGAGGATGTAGCAGACTACCACAATCCATCACACTATGCTGGGACCCTTTCTTTTAATGCCATTATATAAACCTCAAAATCCACAAAGCCCTGTTTGTATACATCATTCTAATGCCGGAGCTCAAACGTTTACCTTTGCTGTGTTAAACCAAGGGGAGTTCAAAATCCCTTGCTCACATGAATGAAGACCTGTAGAGGAGAGGAGTGAGTTCAAACATGTCTCTACAAAGCAAAATTCCTCCTAGCTCTGATTTGACTGAGAATGTGTCCAAAACAGAGAAGGAAAACAGTAACAGCCATTAAAGAGATGGAGAGATGAAAGTGATGAACGTGAAGTATTTCTCACTTTAAATGGCACAGATGTGTGGGAAAGTGCAAGAGAAAGGCTTTAAACCTTTTGTAATCAAACTAGAAAGGTTTGGAAATGCTTTGGCTCAGCAGATGGTGTGCATATAATGTCACCCAAAGTATGCAATATTGCATATATTTTATATTCACTACATATTATGTGAGTGATCAGATCAGCGTTTTTGGCTGCATTATAAGCATGAATGAATGAATGGTTTCCAGTTTTCTGTTTTCTCTTTCCAGGCTGATATCTACTCTTAGTTGTTGTATGTGAAAGTCTCTTAGCATCATGCTAAGATTTACTACACTACATAGAGAGCTCAGATTTCATAATTTGCAACATGATTTCTAAACAGCAGATTTGAAATCCAAATCGGATTTGTGTACTATGTGAACAAAACCTGAATATCTTTTGCTGGAAGTTTATCAGAGTCTCTAGCATATACTTTTTTCATATAATTTCAGAAAAATTGACACTGGGATCATGTCAAGTACGAAAAATCAACTATGGATTTTTTCTACTTGCCCACTCGGGCTAGTGATTTACTTGCCCTGCCAAAATTTTCACTGCCCCGAGTGTATTTCATCCTGACCCAGGGCCATTGGGTAGTCCTTAGTGTTGAGACCTGCACACTCTTTCTACACAGTTTCACAAGTGCAGTTATTTTACTTTCATATCTTCCACCTTTGCATAATATTGCATCCCTGTATTTTGAGAGTAAATCCTTTCTTAGGGCTGCATGCTGTACACATTAAGATGCTGTGAGACACACGCACAGACTTAAGGAAACACGTATGCAGTATTTTCTGTTCCTGTGACTAAACGTCTCTTTGTTTTTCTCTTCCAGGCAGCAGCAGATAACAGAGATGAATCTACTGCCTGTGCTCTTCTCTCAGGTGCAGCTTTGAGCGCTTCCTAAAAGAAAGGAAATGTCAACAGAGGGACATAAAACCCAGTCCAAAGCGGCACGGAACGGTGTATTTATTTACTGGAGTTTCTCAGAAAGACTGAGGGAGAAAGTAGTAAATGACAGTGCAGTTGTAAGTAGAAGCAGAGGAGAAAGTCACTGAGTCTCATCAGAATCTCTGCTGATGTTACTGTTTTCTGGAGGTGCGCTGCATCAAAACATGTGGATTCTGACTCAGAAGTCATCAGAACTGTCACTCCTCAGAGAAGCTGTCAGTTGACAGAAAGCAGGTTATGGGCTCCATTCCAAAACTTTGTGAGCAGTCTACGGCCTACATATAGCAGCGACTTCTAAGGAAACATGAGTTGAAGTTTAGTTTGATTTGGAACACTGCATATGCAGCCATTCTGCACACTAAAAAAGCAGTTCTTTTGTGACATAAAGCCATGACTTTCCATTGAAAGCAATTAAGTTTTCTGTTAGCGGGATACTGTATATCAAAATACATCACATGCACAAATATTGGGTTATATAGCCAATTTTAATCTGGATTATATTTAATTAAATATATGTGACCCTGGACAACAAAAAATAAAGGTCAATTTTTCGAAATTGAGATTTATGCATAAATGAGCTTTCCATTGATGTATGGTTTGTTAGAATAGGACAATATTTGGTCGAGATACAACTATTTGAAAATCTGGAATCTGAGGGTGCAAAAAAAAATCTAAATTTTGAGAAAATTGCCTTTAAAGTTGTCCAAATTAAGTTCTTAGCAATGTATATTACTAATCAAAAATTAAGTTTTAATATATTTACAGTAGGAAATTTACAAAATAGCTTCATGGAACATGATCTTTACTTAATATCCTAATGATTTTTGGCATAAAAGAAAAATCTATAATTTTGACCCATACGATGTATTTTTGGCTATTGCTACAAATATACCCCAGCGACTTAAGACTGGTTTTGTGGTCCAGGGTCACATATTTACTGTATGTAACTTTTTACTTACATTTTTTTTGTCTGCCATCTTTATTTTGCAGTATTTTAGGACGCAGCCTAATTATGTGCTAAAGTACCATGGTACAATGAGGGCATCAAATTGAATTACTGTGGCACGTTGATATATACTGTGGTACTAAATGATTACCAAATTGATGTATCATGGTATCTTACTCCAATGTACTTAAAAAAATACCAGGGTAATAACATGTCAAAAAGGCCATTATAATCGGTTTGGTGCTTTATGCTAGTGTTTCATTTGACTTTTTAATGCTTGAAGTGCCAAAATGTGTTGATTGTGTTGAAACATGAAATCAACTTGAATCCAGTAATGAAAATTTAACTGAACTCACAAAATTTGAATTCCAGTGTGTTCTTTCTGCCACATCTCTCCATTATCATTTAAGTATGCAAAATTGAATCTAGGATTGGTGTTATTAAGACTTGTCACATCTTCACAGATCAAGTTTGAATATGCGCAAGAGTAAATGAGATTACTTTTTTTCAGTTTGTCTCAAGTTCAGTTCACATGCTCCAGAAGACTTGGAATATACCCCAGTGACTTAAGTTTTGTGGTCAGGGGCACATGTAATGAACACGTACAGTCACCAGGGCATGTCCAAAAAGAAAAAAAAAAATCATTTTTTTTGGACAGATTTTTTTTTTCTTTTTGGACAGGCCCTGGTGACTGTACGTGTTCATATATGTGACCCTGGACCACAAAACCAGTCTTAAGTCGCTGGGGTATATTTGTAGCAATAGCCAAAAATACATTGCATGGGTCAAAATTATTGATTCTTCTTTTATGCCAAAAATCATTAAGACATTAAGGTAAAGATCATGTTCCATGAAGATATTTAGTAAATTTCCTACTGTAAATATATCAAAACTTAATTTTGGATTAGTAATATGCATTGCTAAGAACTTAATTTGGACAACGTTAAACGCAATTTTCTCAATATTTAGATTTTTTTGCACCCTCAGATTCCAGATTTTCATATAGTTGTATCTCGGCCAAATATTGTCCTATCCTAACAAACATATTATGTATTCAGCTTTCAGATGGTCTATAAATCTCAATTTCGAAAAATTGACCCTTATG
>NW_015547662.1:1873092-1882515 GCF_001515605.1 Sinocyclocheilus anshuiensis | reverse complement strand
GGGTATATTTGTAGCAATAGCCAAAAATACATTGCATGGGTCAAAATTATTGATTCTTCTTTTATGCCAAAAATCATTAAGACATTAAGGTAAAGATCATGTTCCATGAAGATATTTAGTAAATTTCCTACTGTAAATATATCAAAACTTAATTTTGGATTAGTAATATGCATTGCTAAGAACTTAATTTGGACAACGTTAAACGCAATTTTCTCAATATTTAGATTTTTTTGCACCCTCAGATTCCAGATTTTCATATAGTTGTATCTCGGCCAAATATTGTCCTATCCTAACAAACATATTATGTATTCAGCTTTCAGATGGTCTATAAATCTCAATTTCGAAAAATTGACCCTTATGACTGGTTTTGTGGTCCAGGGTCACATATTCAAAAGAGCAGCATGAACAACTTTCAGAACATCTCCTTTTGTGTTCCACAGAAGATATTCTGAAGTTCTGAAGATCTGGGTTTGGAATGACATGACCGTGACTAAAAGAATTGACATTTTCAGCTGAACTCTTCTTTTAAAAAGAGCAATTAAATACCAAACATGCCTCTTTTGTTGTAGGCAACAATACTTTGACTGGCATGATGTGCCTCCACTGCAGCATTGCTCTGATACTCACTTTAGCTCTGTGTGATAGTAATAGGATTTTATGACCCCAGTCTGCAGGTCAGTGGGCTCGCTGCTCTCCTCTTTTCCTTGTACCTGTCACTCTGCTGCTGGTGTGTGTCTGAGATCAGTATTGGGTAAAGAGCCTTTTTCCCAGGATGACATGCCGCAATGTAAGATTTAGAGAAGGATTCTTGACTACACTTTGAATAGAGTTTACTATATTCCAACAACTGCTTCTATAAGTTACAACAATGATGTACAAATTATTAGTACCATCTTTAAATAAAATAGACCAGAATTAGCCAATCAGATTACAGCTTGCCAGATCGTGAAAATGCATTCCAGTTTTGTGTGCAATATGTGATGGTATGCACCATCTGAGGATCAGACTATATCTTTGACATACAGTGTGTGCAGCATATTGGGGGCAGAAAATGATTAAGGTTGCTGTTATCTTGTCTTCAATAATTGCCACTGACCTCATGAAGACAAATGAAGAAGCAAATAAATCAAACGTAGATATGAAATATTGTACTACTATAGTAAATGGACCAGTCATCCCAGACCCATCATCTACAAACAGCTTCATTTGCTGCCGTTGCTGGTCATCCATTTACAGGGCAATCTTGATGACTTCCCTTAAACGTGCAGGCCACTTTGTCTTCTGTGTGTGAGAGAAAGCAGGCTATTATGATACCATTCCAACAAAACTGATAACAATCTGAAATGAAAACTGTCGCCTTCTCAGATCTGGTCTTTCCTCCTCAGTCCACTCCCAGAGATTACTCTTGTTTGTACTCAATTGAAATTGGCCGCTAGCACCTCCAAACAATTATACTGTCAGAGAGACATATGCACTGACTTTGCCTGGTACAGAACAATAATTTAAAGAAAAATAAAGAAATTACAGTGTAATGATGTGGCCTTTTCTGGTCTCATCCTCTCTGCCTTGCACATTTATGCTTTTTAATTTCAAAGATTTATTTATTTATTTATCTACAGATTACTGATCAATGCTTGGGATAATTCAACAGTATTACACACAAGAGTGCCATTGTACTGCAGATAATCCCTCTTCAATAGAACAGCACTTGATAATGCTTTTATACAGCAGTTCAATAAACAATTAGTTAAATATTGAGTAGCTTAAGTTTTAGTTTGTACTCTACCTTTGAAAAGTTTGGGTTCAGCAAGATTTGTATTAGTATTAATTATTTTTAATAACGGTGCTGCAGCCGTGACATTAATACTATACATATAATGGGGTATATAGGTCTGTGGTAAATATAACTTGACTATACTTGGATGTTTTGCTTTACAAAGTAGATTATACACACCCATACTGAAAATGTGAATTTTGAAGCAGTTATGTTTATTTTTAAAAACATATATTTGTAATTAGTAACTACATAAGAATGATTGGGGTGTGCATGTGCAGTATGCATTGTATAGCAAAACGTCCAAGAACTGTCAAGTTATGTTTACCACTTTATTTTACTCATGATTTGAAAAACCCCATTATAAAAAGAAAAATCTCAAGGCATCCCATGGCTAATTACTCCTCTGGGTTTTGACATCATGTGCAGTATGCATTGTATAGCAAAACGTCCAAGAACTGTCAAGTTATGTTTACCACTTTATTTTACTCATGATTTGAAAAACCCCATTATAAAAAGAAAAAAAAAACACAGGAAAATCTCAAGGCATCCCATGACTAATTACTCCTCTGGGTTTTGACATCACGGCTGCAGCACTCTTTTGTAGTAATATTTTACAATATTACTGTTGTTACTGAATTTTTGATCAAATATTCGCAGCTTCGTGAGCATTAGAGACTACTTGTAAAAGCATAATGACCTTGTTTTAATAGTAGAAAATACCAAAAATATACATCATCTTGAATGTGACAAATTATTGTTAAAACTTCAATAGACTGTTTAGTAACATCTACCATTGAAATATTATTATGCATTATACATTTTAATCTAATGCTCAAGTTTCAGCTATTTGACCAGATTTTTAGTGTACATGCTGTTGTAAATTAAATCTTATGAGTTTATTGGCATGGGGAACAGGAGACGAATATTTATTTCTTATCTTTTTAGTTAATTTTGTTTCCTGCAGTAATTCCACAGTTGTTTACACATCAGGAGGGCCTGGGGTCAAATCACCTCAGCCTCACATGAGGATTTTGTTTAAAATGGCATTTGTCTCCCTTGTTTTATTAAACCCTAATGTTGATAAGAAAGGGCAAAGCAGATTGAATTAAGGCCATCAAAATTAATTTTAATCTTTTAATTAACTCAGATTAAAGGGCATACTATTTTCTAATTATGTAACAATATTCAGACCACTGTTCCTATTACTTTTGTAATATTTCAATTAAACTAAATATATGGAAACTGCATGGGGAAGCTGAATTGTAAAGAACGTGTAAACATGGAGTCAAGACTATTTTCACTACATTTATCTGCCTGTTATGTGTTTTCTGTTGGTAAGAAGTTGTTTGGTTTAGAGTAGAGGTGAGTTTAGAGACTCAAAAATATCTATATTATAGTCAAATGTAATATATTTTTAAAGCGTATGACAAAATAATTTATAACAAAAGAATTAATAAAGATTTTTAAATTTGTATAGCTGTGCACATTCAAATGCTTTTATGTTTTAGATTGTTAATATGTCTATATTGTACATTTCAGCGTATATAGAAACGTATACATGTAAGTGCAACCTACGAATACCAATGAGATCAGGTTTTTCTTCCACCCCAGACTCAGTAAATCATTTTGACATCCTCTGACAATGGCACACTTTAGCACACTCCATTCTAGTGAAAATGTTTATCTAAAGGAATGGCATGGCTGTATGCTTGATTTTATGTACCTGTTATTCATGGGTGTAGCTGATCACGGGGAAGTTATCATGAATGGTATCATCTACTTAGCTTATGATGATTCCTTGAATCGTTAGCAAGTTGCATTATTTACAAATACACACTGAATCCTCACAGTCCTGCTGTGCTCACTCAGTCTAAAGAAATACCTGAGCTTTGATAATCCGCACTTGATCCGACCTTCCTCGAGTCTGAGTCACTTTGTCCTCTACATAACTGAATCAGCATGGGAAGTCAAGAGACACCAGACGGTTTGATCACACTGAGAGGACAGAGAGAAAGAAGGCAACATACAACTGTCATGGCCTTCATTTGTTAGTCTGTGTTTAAATGTAGAAGAGGTTAAAATACGCTGCTGTCAGATTGATGTGGTAGACCACCCAGTTGGCCTTCCTCTTGCTCTTCCTTTAAAAGTCACACACACACACACACACACACACACACACACACACACATCTGTAGTTGAGCTGACTGTATGTCTGAAGATGATCTGACTGTGTGTGTGTGTCATAAATTCTGCCGCTGTGTGTGTGTGTGTGTGTGTAGATGATCTGATAGTCCCACAGCTGCAGGGCAGTAATACCATAGCCAGTCTCTGAGGAACAGTTCTGCCCCCTGCTTTAAAATACCACCAGGATAGTGTTCAATAAGACTCGTTCACAATTACCCACAATCCACCACTTCTGTGATGACTCGATACTTAAAGAAAACGCAGTGGTAATTTACCAATAAAGACCACTTTAATCCATACAGAACCATATTAAGTCATTTTATGATTAACATTAGTAAGATGTGTACAATGGGCAGAGATTTGGCCCAAGTATAGATAGGATCACTATCTATCAAAAATTTAAAATCTGCCATCCTCTAGTCTCATTCATGTCATTTGAAATGTGTGATTTTTTCTTTCTTCCAGCACAAAGGAGATATTTTGCATCTCATACAAAGTAAATGGTGTTACTGAGAAACTCCATAAAAAAAGATACAATTTTGAGCTATTATTCATAGATTTTCTTCATCTCCATTGTAGCTCTGAAATCTCATAGCCATACATATATACACTACCAGTCAATGGTTTGTAATAACCTCTCTCTCTGTCTATATATTTTGACATATTTTTTGTGTGTTTGACCATTTACTTTACATGATTTGACTTACTTGGATATTTAAATTTGGGCAACAGTGCACCACATTAAAGGAAAGGAACAGAGGCACAACAGGCACCGATTATCGTGTTTTCATTATTGTTGTATATATATATATATATAGTGTGTGTGTGTGTGTGTGTGTGTATATGCATATTTTTGTATGTGAGAACCAGTCATATTCATCATATGCAATAGAGCAGCTTTGACATTCTGCAAAATATCTTCTTTTTTGTTTTACGGAATAAAGTCAATCATATAGTGTGGAACGACATGAGGGTGAGTAAATGATCAATTTCTTTTTTTGGGTGAACTTTTAGAGCCATTGAGTAGGATGATAACGCTGGCTGACACAGGTTAGTAGAGGACAGGGAATGGGGACAGGAGAGGAGAACAGGACCTTACGGATGTGTCAAACGGAAAAGTCAAGACTTTATGGCTCTGCAAAGCAAACAACACTGGAACATCATGAAATACATTATGTTACTATGGTTACAAACCTTTATTTACACCAACAATTTAGGTGTAACTGATTAGCGTGCATGCATCATTCAACCACATTTGGTTAGCAGTTATCATTTCTGGGTATTTTTATATTAAACGGGGGAGCATTAATTTCCATTTTAAACTCTTCATAAAAATATCACTCAAAGTTAATTTCTCAGCAAATTATGGGCAACGACATGCCAATAATAAAGAAAGAAAAGGATGTTCTTGCCCATTTTAAAGTGTTATTTTTGAGAAATATGTTTGTGTATATGTAAGGGGATAAACAGTTTAAAAGTAGCCCAATTGACAATTCGCAAAGAGCTTGATTGACAGACGATCTGACCAATCATAATGCCGAATCCACCATTTTGTCCGACAAACAAATCAGATAGTAGAGTATATTAACTTCGGTGGAAATACAGCCTGTCATGAAAAAATTAAAACTGTATTTGTTTGAATTTCTAAAAAAAAAAAAAAAAAGAGAAAATTTGAAAGCTGGGACCTTGTTTCAGAGCAGGCGGAGCTGAAGGCCTCCAGGGCAGAGAAGGCAGAGCTGAAACCCTCCAGGGCAGAGCAGGCGGAGCTGAAACCCACCACAGCCACTCAGAGAAAGCTGAATACCTCCATGGGGGTGCAGAAGACCACCACAGCAGAGCAGGCATGACCGAAGATCCCCATGCTGGAGCAGATGACCACCACATTGGTGCAAGTGGGGCTGAAGACCACCATGGTGGTGCAGATTCATGGGTTGGAGTAGTCTCTGGAGTGGACTCGTGAACTGGAGCGGCTTCTTGAGAGGACTCTGAGGGCTCGTGGACTGGAGCAGGTTCTTGTGCAGACTATGAGGGCTCCTGGAATGCAGCAGGCTCTGGAGTGAGCTTTGAGGCAGGCTCCAGGGAAGCTGGAACAAACTTTGAAGTGGCCCATGCCCACAGAACAGCCATGAGGTGAAAGGCAAACATGGCCTTCTTGACTATGGCAGCAGCAGTGAAATTGGGTGGCTCTGTAGCGGCCTCCATGGCTGAGACAAGGAGAGTGGGCTGCCCAGTGACGGCCTTCGTGGCAGCAGCCGAGGGAGTGGGCTGTTCTGTTGCAGGCTGTTCTGTAGTGGGTAGCTCAGAGACCTCTGAAACCACCAAATTAGGACCACCGGACTAGGGACTACTGGAGTCGGGTCCTTCAGGACCACTGGGCTGGTTAACAACAATGAGATGCCAGCAGCTCACACAGACCTCACCAGTGTGTCCACCAAACTGGAGGCCAGCCTCAAAAGCTTTAGGCCCACCCTGCAAAGAGGTTCCGGAATGGAGTGGCGGCCATGACGGAGCGAGACTCTGGAGAGGTGGCCATGATGGGACGAGAATCTGGAGTGGCAGCCATGTCAGGAAGAGACTCTGGAGTGGAGGCCATCTTGAGAAGAGGCTCTGAACTGGCGGCCATGTCAGGACGAGACTCTGGAATGGCGGCCATCCTGTGAAGAGGCTCTGGACTGCACCTCTGAGAGAGTTGCATCGACCTTAGCAGGAGGATTCCCTTGACAATCCAGGATCTCCAAATCCCCCAAAAGTCAGGTGATCCAGCCCTATCATCCTCCACCAATTGAGGAGCTCATCAAGGGCATAATTAAGAAGGTCCTTGAGAGCGGAGTCATTGTAGCCCAGCCCCTCCGCAGCACTCCTAAACTCCTTGGCAAATTCCCTCAGATCAGTCCCCCGTTGTTGGAGGGGACTCAAGGCTTCAAACTGGAGTATGCGTGACCAAAAGCGTATGTAAACTTTATTGAGATCGGGACATATCAACCAGTAATTTCATTTCATTTCCAGCAATGGACGGTAGAAAGTTCAGCAATGAATGGTGTGCGATTTATGACAGAATATAGTCACACATGATTTATTTTTTCCTCACGTGTCTCGCCTTTGGTAACAACGATTCAAAACGGAAAAATTTCAAGTGACATGGGAAAAAGACACGGAAAGCTTCAGTGAACATCAGAAAAGCAGCGTGCCCATTTCTGGTTAAAAATGAAAGGCCATCAACTGACAAACGGGAAGCATCACCATTCAAGTCAATAGGAAGAGCCAAAGCTAGTCCACAGTTTACTAAACGGTGGCAACCTCTTTAAGTTATTCTTGACTATGTTGGCATAGGCGGAGGGTGAACCAACTCCAGGGTAAGGCTAAAAGCAGCCAAATGTATACATCATAAACCCGTCTTTTTAGGCAAAAAACAGACATGGGTGTCATGTAGGCTAAATATTTTTTAATGGGACTGAATTTGTGATTACAATTTAATCAAAACATTAGAAATTGATAACTATACAACGTTTCCTTTCCACGGTTATTCAAACAGCGAATAAATTGTATATAGAAAGTAATTTAATGCCGCAATCGACACTGTCTATTCATATTTAAATGTTTTCCTGCCCCACCTGACTCAAGAGTCAAATGTCGCCCATGGTTAACGGTTAATGTTCGAGTAACAAGCAGCGGTTGTCGGTCAGGAAAATTAACCAAAATGAGCATCTCTGCAAAAAAAACAAATAATAATAATAAATAAATAAATAAATCTTGCATCTTGAACAGCAAAAAAATGTAAAGAAGCATTCTGCAAAATACGAATGGGTCCACATTCCATTTGGTTTGTCTTTGGTGCCAGCAGAATTCCAACGCTGCGTGGATGAGTGTTCAACGTGGGATTAAGCTAATGGCAAGAAAATGTGAAGTCTTGACGAATCGTGTGAGGTTCCTGGGTCATACAATGGACCCTGCAGACTTGGCACCGGTACAGGCCTTGCGAGAGAGGAAATGGGCAACGGTAGAAGACCTTCAGAAGTTGTTGGGATTTATATAATATTATCGCTCATACATACCAAATTTCTCCAGGATAGCTTCCCTGTTCTATGATCTCTTGAGCCTGGGAAAGGTCAAACAGTTCTGAAAAGAGGAAAGAAATCTGTTGAGAAAGGAAACAGTCAGGGACAGCTCCCCTCAAACCACACCATTGTCTGGATGCCAAAACACCAGAAGGTACTCTGCCAATTGATTGATCTTCTTCCATTACCCACTGTTTTGGGTTACCCCAACTTTGAAGAGCCATTCATCCACCACTGCGATGCATCTCAATAAAATCTGGAGGCAGTTCTGTATCAAATACAGGAAGGTAAGCTCCGGGTTTCCTTATGGATAAAGAAAATTAACTGCCCCAGAAAATAACTACCATCTGCTTTCAGGGAAGTTTGAGTTCTTAGCCATGAAGTGGGCAATATGTGAATGTTTCAGAGATTATCTCTACTAGTGATGCCACAATTCTCAATATAATATTGAACCATTTGGTATGACATCCACGGTTCAATACATGCTTGTGAATCGTGTTTTTTTTTTTTGTTTTTTAATTTAAATACTTTCCATGCGTTTTCTTTCTCTCTGAATTGGCTCTATGTGTCCGTGGGTGTCCCCGCTTATATCGTGCATTTGAAAAAGCAACACAAATCAAACATCTTCCCTTATAATGACTTGTAATGAGAAGCGTTTCTAAACCTGCTGTCCAACAAAACAGAATGTTTTTACTCCACAACATCAGTCGAGTGTTTGAAATAACTTCCTTTTGTGATCTGATCTAGCTTATTATCACAGAATGTGAAAGAAAATATACTATAATAAAGGCTATGGATTGGCAATGGATTATAAATATAATAATTATTAAGAAAATACCTGAGATGGCTTGAAGAACACAGATAAACTATAAATTGTTGCAGTCGAGTGTTTATGTCTTCATGTTTCATCTTCTTTTACTCCAGTTACAGCAATAACCGATATGCTGAGGGAGTACTGATGGGGGAGAGGAAAAAAATTGTTGCTGGGTGAGCATGGAGTTCTGTACAGGAAAACAGCAACTCTGTCACAGCTGGTGCTGCCTAAGAAGTCCTCAGAAACAGAGGAACTGGTGATGCTTGATGAGGGACCAGCAGTTTCGAGAGCTGAACCAGATGAAGCAGCCACCCCTGAGCAAGATGAGCAAGTGGCAACCAGATGCCAGAACCTGCACTACCACAGAGAATATATACTTTGAGAAAACGAAAGCACAAGCAGACATTTATTTACCACACACTAGGGGAACCCACATTTGAATAATACATATATATGTATTAACGGCGGAAAATGTAGTTGCTTTCATGGTGCACAATGACATCAGCTACAGAGACATTGTAATAACAAGGGAGGTATTGTCAATGATTTCTGGCCTAAGTCATCATTGTATCCTTAGATAGTATTCACTGACT
>NW_015547662.1:1866460-1873057 GCF_001515605.1 Sinocyclocheilus anshuiensis | reverse complement strand
GATGCCACAATTCTCAATATAATATTGAACCGTTCGGTACGTCATCCATGGTTCAATAAGCGCTTGTGTATTGTTTTTGTTTTTCAGTTTTGCATATAATTTCTGTGAGTCTACACGCTGAGATGAGGAAATGCCTCCCCGCTTATATCATGCATTTGAAAAAGCAACACGCCTAACATCTTCCGCTGTAATGACTTGCAATGAGAGGCATTTCTAAACCTGTTGTCCAACAAAAGACAACATTATAACATGTTTTTACTCCACAACATCAGTCGAGTGTTTGAAATAACTTCCTTTTGTGATCTGATCTAGCTTATTATCACAGAATGTGAAAGAAAATATACTATAATAAAGGCTATGGATTGGCAATGGATTATAAATATAATAATTATTAAGAAAATACCTGAGATGGCTTGAAGAACACAGATAAACTATAAATTGTTGCAGTCGAGTGTTTATGTCTTCATGTTTCATCTTCTTTTACTCCAGTTACAGCAATAACCGATATGCTGAGGGAGTACTGATGGGGGAGAGGAAAAAAATTGTTGCTGGGTGAGCATGGAGTTCTGTACAGGAAAACAGCAACTCTGTCACAGCTGGTGCTGCCTAAGAAGTCCTCAGAAACAGAGGAACTGGTGATGCTTGATGAGGGACCAGCAGTTTCGAGAGCTGAACCAGATGAAGCAGCCACCCCTGAGCAAGATGAGCAAGTGGCAACCAGATGCCAGAACCTGCACTACCACAGAGAATATATACTTTGAGAAAACGAAAGCACAAGCAGACATTTATTTACCACACACTAGGGGAACCCACATTTGAATAATACATATATATGTATTAACGGCGGAAAATGTAGTTGCTTTCATGGTGCACAATGACATCAGCTACAGAGACATTGTAATAACAAGGGAGGTATTGTCAATGATTTCTGGCCTAAGTCATCATTGTATCCTTAGATAGTATTCACTGACTCCTGTACCTCAGCAACGTACAGATGTTTAAGAAATAATGACGAGACAGAGGGAGAGTATAAGGTTTCATTTAATCGCAGTATGTATATATAGTTTGCATTTTACATGTAATTGATGGTTTGTTATTTAGATCTATTGTTTTTTTATTGTTTTGCATGCCTTGCATGAATACATTTATGTAGGATCAATGTTAGAGACTTTTATGCTGACATTTGACAGATAAGATATGTCTAGGAGTGTCACGAGATTGGGGAAGATTGCGGAAGAGCATTGGTCAGATAAGCACTAGGTGTTCTCCCGATGTGAGTTGATTTTGTGATTTGTGATCTGGTAACTCTTGAAAATAAAAACAAAACTTACTCACAACACACGTGTGGATCTTGTTGTGTGTTACAAAATTCTTGAATTTCAGGTATAGGAGCACCCTCTTCCAATTACTAATTCCAAAGCTGCAAGCATCAATTATCAGGGCCAAGCACCACAGAAGCATGCAAGTCAGCAAGCATCAGTCCAACTGCAGCAATGAGTAATTGAAGCCATTTTAAGATGATTTTAGTCAAAATGGCTGAAAAATCATAAATACAACCACTAGTAAAATGATTTAATGGGTTATCACTTTTCATCAATAGGTGGGGCTGTTATCAAATCAATGTGAGCACCCTCTTCCAATTACTAATTCCAAAGCTGCAAGCATCAATTATCAGGGCCAAGCACCACAGAAGCATGCAAGTCAGCAAGCATCAGTCCAACTGCAGCAATGAGTAATTGAAGCCATTTTAAGATGATTTTAGTCAAAATGGCTGAAAAATCATAAATACAACCACTAGTAATATGATTTAATGGGTTATCACTTTTCATCAATAGGTGGGGCTGTTATCAAATTAATGTGGTGTGTTCTGTGTGAGGTGACAATGGCACACACAAAGTTTGGTGCTAATATGTCAAAGCTTTGCAGAGATACAGCCTCAGAGTTATTTTGGCATCATGCCTCAATTTTGTTGCAGCGCTATACAGGAACGGTTTCATCTATCAACACAAAATCCAAAACTTGTTGTGAGCACAGTCTCACATGAATTTGGTGAAAATCAGACAAACGGTCTAGGAGGAGTTAAAAAGTAGGTTTTTAAAGAAAATCAAAATGGCGGAGAGGAAGTTTGGCCAAATGTGGCAAAATTGGTATCTATGTTATACCAAGACCATTACAATAATGTGTAATGTGAGGTGACAATGGCACATAAAAAGTTTGGTGTCAATATGTCAAAGCTTTGCAGAGATACAGCCTCAGACGCAGTTTGGCATCATTCCAGCAAATTTGTTGATACGTTAAAGGATAACCGTTTCGTATATCGACACGAAATCCATAAATTTTTGCTAGCATGGTCTGAAGATGATCTGTCAAATTTGGTGAAAATCAGACTAACGGTCTAGGAGGAGTTTGAAAAAGTAGGTTTTCAACATAAATAAAAATGGCGGACAGGAAGTGCGGCTGACTATGTCAAAGTTGATGGTTGAGGAGAGATCCTATGATATGATTGTAAAGTGCTTTGGGTGTACAGCAATACATAATAAAGCACTATATAAATGCTTAATTTATTCAGTCATTCATTCATTTATGTTCTCAGCATGACCCAAATAATATATTGAGACCAGTTTCATTATAATAGACTAATATACTCAAATGTTATTAGCATTTTTGGAAATTTCATTAAAAATTTTGTTCCCAAACTTTTTGAGTACCATCAGGGCATGGTGCCAAAAACTCATACCGAGTTTCTAAAGGATACGCCAATGCATTCATAAAATATTTTAGGACAAAATTAAAAATGGCTGACATGGGAAAATTGGGTATGGTTCAACTCGACATGCTACACCGAATCTAATGAGATCAGTTTTGTGATTTTTGGCCAAACCATTCAGAAGTCATAAGCAAATATAGGCATTTTTCATATCTCCTGACCACTAGGTGGCACTGTGGTGAAACTGTGCAGGTTGCCTCAGGTCATGAATATTATAACACACTCTCAAGTTTGGTTTCAATACGCTAAAGCTTTTGTGGCCTCACATCCATTCGTGCTTTTTGTCAAATTCCTTCACACGTTATTCAAGGTTTGACTCATCGACTTGAATTCCACAACTATTTGCCAGCATGGTCTGAGATGATCTGAGCCAATTTTGGTGAAAATCAGACAAACCGTCTAGGACAAGTTAAAAAAGGTAGGTTTTTCAAACTATTAAAATTTGCGAAAAATCCTGAACTGTAAAAATGTACATTTTGGTTTCCATTTGACTCAGCATGAAACATGGAATCAGAGGAAAAAAGAATTTTTCTTCTAAAATGTACTGTTCAAAAGTTATTAGCATAAACATGATTGCAAATTTGAACTGTTGGTGACACTAGAGGGTTTGAGTTAGAGACTCCAAACTTGCTATGGTTAATGTTGAGACTGTTGTCTATCTGTGTGCCAAATTTCATAACTTTCCCACAAGCGGTTCTATGGGCTGCCATAGACTCCCAGAGCATAAGAAGAAGAAGAATAAGAACGCCACCGGATACAATAAGTACCATCGCACCTTCAGTGCTTGGCCCCTAATTACTAACCAGTTACTAGAGTTTCATCTGTCATCTGAGCTCTGATTGGCTAAAGCATCATGCTGAGTGCTGGGTCAGAAGGTCAGAAGGTAAGAGCCCTGAGGAGAAGAAAGGTAGGGGCCAGTCAGTAGATGGGGTTAATGTTGCCAGGAGATAAAACGTTTGACTTTGGCCACTGCATGCTGGGCGAAGACAATTCAACATCAAATGCCCAGGGAATAGAGACTCCTCCTCGTCACACATAGCTACAGCCTGCCCGAATGCTCACAAATCCTCCCTCGGCTGAAAAGATAAACGTGAAAAACATGGCAGTGGACTGAAAAATAAATTGCACTGTTGTCTTTCCTGGCTATATGTTTATTACACAGAATCTTTGTGTTACCAATACAGAGGCTGAACTGCAGAACAAAATGGAGGGCGAAGGTTCCTTTAGTGTAAACATGTAGATGAGAACGGTTAGGCTAAGCATCCTATAACAGAGTGTCAGTCGGTGTTACTAAGAAAACAGGCCAATGAGAAAGTGCTGTTGGATTGAATCAACATTGTGAAAATGGGTCTGAGCTATGAACATCAAATAGCTAATGCAATAGATCTGCAGCCAACTTAATAGTAAATATATGAATACAAATTTCTACAAATTGAACAATAAACCACAAATTAATAATACAATTATACAATTAATACAATTGTAAAAATATATTTTATCAATCATTTTATTTTTTGTAATTTTTAAAAAATATTTTCATTTTTCATTCTATTTTTATTGAGATAATTTTAAAATAAGGAGGTTTAGAAAATAATATATGAAATAACGTACATAAAAACAATCAGCCTTCAAGAAGTGGTCCTCAGATAAAGATTATTATTTACCTATTATTATTTATTATCTATTATTTATTATTATTATAAATATTATTATTTATCTACAAATCATTTTATCTATATATTTTATAGATTAATGATTTTCTTTAGATTAGATATTATTTCCATTATTTAACTTCTTCATCTTGCATCATATGTATATATTTTTTTTTAGCTCTAATCATCTTCAGTTTTTAAATATGTGATTTAAAATTAGAAGAAAAAAATGTTTTGGATACAGCTGCTATTTTGTTTTATTTTTTATTTTTTTAATAACATGACCATAAGCTATACAGCTACATGAATCAAGTGCAGTTTCTTACATTAGGCTCTGATGACAAGTAATCTATAATTTATTTTGGTACAAATGATGCTGTATTTAAATCGAAATGATCACGTCTGCTTGGTGCACATTATCAGGCTTTTGTGATGTGTCGTTTTTGGACATGCAGCATTTCATTTATTAGACACATAGGAAAGACCTTTAAAGCTGTATAAAGACGTACAATGTGAGTATCAATCAGCGTTTGTACTCAAAACCACATATTTCAGCCAATAATGTAATTCAGCTATGGAGGAAAATATTCTCCATAGATCTACACCAGACTTGAACTCTTTAGCATATATTGACATATTGAGTTTATGCGTAATTTGACCTAATTTCCTGCCCTAGTACATACAGTCAGTGACTGCTGGACTGACCTTTCTCTCACACAGCTGACCACAGGACGACAAACAGAACACAAGGATGAAAGGGTCAAGAGTTCATAAAGAGACCCTTGAATACATTTGGGTCTGTTTGTGTTTTTCTCTGGCATGGTCCATGTTTCTTCTACGTCAAGCATCTTAAAGTGGCTTCTAAAATTCATGGATTACAAGTTAGCGCACACTTTTTAACTTTTGTGTATACTGAAATATATGAAAACAGTTTAAATGTGATTTAAAAATGTTTTTTAATGTAAATAAAAATAAATAACCTTTTTGATTTGACACTTTTGGGGGTGTTTAAGCCTTAATTAGTGTGACAGACCACCCCAAATACCTCTCAGTTAGGACTCTGTCAGTAACAATGGGAAGCGGAATGTAACCATTCTGGTTCTGATTCCTCATAACGATTCCTTAAGGATTCCATCAAAGGTTCTTTTGCTAATTTTGAAAGAATGGCTCAGCAGCCTGTTATGGTTCACAGCATGTGCAGGAGGGGTCGCTGGGCTTCAGAGCACTGACCTCGTTTGGACCCAAAAGCACTGATATGTCATTTGTGATGATAGACAAACAAGACTAGGACATATCTGTTTATTCTCACTTAGCTACTGTAAAGAAACATTGAATTGACTTAAGTGCGTTTGTGTGTATTTATCACTCTGTGTTAGGCTTGCCGCGATAGACGGTGCTGACGGTGATACCGGTGTTAAGCCGCAACACCGGTTACGTCACTTGCCCACCGTGGCACCGACCCCCACCGTTGTTTTGATTTTTTTATAGTAATAAAAATCATTTAGTTCAGTAAAAGAACAGACACTACAATTAAAAACTGAACGCGGCTGCTCAATGCAGCATGCCGAACGACAGTCGCATCACAGATCAGATTTCATTTATCCAGTGAGGAGAGTGAGTTGAGCTGACTGACAAGAAGAATGGGCTACATGTTTACTTAGCCTATTTCCAGTTTTGTATACCTATTTAAACTTTATGTAAGTTATTTGTTATTTTATATTAGGCATAGCCTGCCCTATAGCATGGTGTATTTTTATTTGTTTTGTTTTGTTAATAAAAGTTCTATGTTTTATATATAGACTAAAGTGAGTTTGACGTTGTATTTTGTTGTTGCATTCAAGCAATTGACGCCAAACTGCCGCTAATTCAAAAGTGAAAGTAAAATGCGCACGCCGCTTTTAAGCTATTTAAAAGCGAAGGGAAGCGAGGAAAAGAAGGAACGCCCCCACGGTGATACCGGTATTACCGGTGTTGTCACACGTCGATTAACCGGTGGGAAAATTTCCTCACCGTCACAACCCTAATGACAGCACTGCCCACATGGCTATTGCTTCTATAACAGCTCATTTTTATCAGTTCTTTTGTCTTTGGGTCGTTATATTTCCTCACAGATTTCTGCTCGTTCTAAATCAGATACAGATAAAGTAGCACAGTAAAGATTACATTCATATGAATGCA
>NW_015547662.1:1865556-1865862 GCF_001515605.1 Sinocyclocheilus anshuiensis | reverse complement strand
ATACATCTTCATCATGACTAGATAGACACGGTGAGTTTGTCTTTACTATACACGTTAGATGTGATCCACCTCATAGTAACAATCCTGTCAGATCGTCCATCCTTTAAGTGAGAGTGTAACGTTACAGGGCGGCCGATCTGGTTTCGTGGTTAAAGTTAACCTTTTCGACATGTTTCCCTGTTGTTTTTGCTCAGCCATAGCATGGACGTGATGTTGTCTGGGGGTTTGGCAAAAAGGAGAGTGGGACTGTGGGCGGTGCTCGGGGTGGTGACTGAAGGCGGCGACTGTGTATTTCTGACGTCAACT
>NW_015547662.1:1861283-1864538 GCF_001515605.1 Sinocyclocheilus anshuiensis | reverse complement strand
TATATAGGCTAAAGTGAGTTTGACGTTGTATTTTGTTGCTGCATTCAAGCAATTGATGCCGAACTGCCGCTAATTCGAAAGTGAAAGTAAAATGCGCACGGCGCTTTTAAGCTATTTAAAAGCGAAGGAAAGCGAGGAAAAGAGGGAACGCCCCCGCCCCCACGGTGATACCGGTATTACCGGTGTTGTCACACGTCGATTAACCGGTGGGAAAATGTCCTTACCATTAGAACCCTACTCTGTGTGTGTATAGATGAAATTGCAGTTTACAAACAAACTAATCATCTGCAACACGTCCGGTTTGTGATAGCATCCTGGAAAAGAGCTGTTTTACATTATGGCTTCTGTCAAATTGAGCTTAAAATAAGAAAAAAAAAAATGTGTGTGGGTCTGAAATACCCATTTCCAAAAGTTTATTGGATATTTGGGCCTTTAGGTTTCCATCAGGATTGGCAGACTGCACAAATTGTCACAGTATTATAGTAAAAAGTGATGCCACCAAAAATAATCGTCCAAAAAGGAATTTTTGGGTTTGGCCGAATCCGTTTTAGAGGGCCAAATTTAGGGCTACTTTTCAGCGTTTATTTTTTGCACCTCGGTTCAAGATACTAGTTATAGGATGAAATAACCATGAATGCACATCTGAAGGTATGTTTAATGTTACAGAATAACTTGCTGAAATGTATCATGTCTCATGTAATCACTCAGTTAATGTTTCAGTCTGGAAAGATGTCTGTAAAAGTGTGTCTTGGACATTCAGTGTCCATAGTTTGTTCAAATATTTACTGTATGTTCATATATGTACTATATTACATATTCATTATATTTTACTTAACCTGTTGTGTTCATTATGTAATGTATGCTTGAATACATTTGTCATGAAAGCAATCTCATTACAGCTGCCTTTTAAATGTTTATATTTCAACAAACAAATTAGAGTAGTAACAATTATATCATTAAAAACTTGATATAAAAACTGTTGTATGTGCATTTTGTTAAATAAATTGGATAAAATAATTGATTGTTAAATAAACTTTGTGTTTGTCGAAGAAATTTGGTGCATCACTAATAGTACATTTTTTAACAAAGGCATTGCAAGAGTTGTGTTTGCTCTTCTCGCTGATGGATTGTCTGTAATGTTACAACTCTAAAGCCTATTCCAACTGTCTCGAATAGCAAGCTCCAGAATTTGTCCTTTAAATTAATCACCCGCTAATGAAAAAGTTGCTGCCTGATCTAATGATGCATCAGTCACAGCATTACTAGAGACATTAAATAAGCATCTTTAATGCAGTTAAAACTGATTAGCTCTATTTACATGTGACAGTGGTGAATAACACTGGGGAATGAAACTAGTATCTCTACACTTGCTTTCACCAATATTAATATATGTCTTTTCTAATATTAAGTTACATCATTTAAAAAACACTTAAAAATTTCTGTCAACCCCATCAACAAACATATGGTTTGAACTAAAGTTGTAGGTTAGTTAATTGCATTAAGCAAATATCTTTCTAATAATGAACTACAGGACCACAACTATAAAATATAGGAGGATTTTATCTCTCATGAACATGAAAGTCATGGTCCTTGTGATCAAGTATATTAGGATTAAAATGTTGTGGTTTAGCCTTGCCATAAGGAAATAATGTCTCCTAGCAGCATTTGATGAGCAAAGCTAGTATGCTGCCAAATACCTGTGAGCACTGATAAGCACAAAAATATAATTCTTGCTATTATATAATTATCATCAGGGTCAAATTTAAGTTTGGTACAGTCATATAATGATTTGACAATTCTGGTAAATAGTGGAGCTTTACAGAGGCCTTCCGCCAGCTCTTCACCAGAACAGTGTAAATGTGCTCTAGACTGTCAACATAAGACCATTGGATCATCTGGTTTTTAAGCTGCTTTGTAAAACAATTATCCTGTCAGTCCCTTCAGAGCTCCAAAAGAAATGCTTCATTTAGGTGACAAAGCCGTGTATCTGTGGCAAAGCAATGACCGTTTCTTACCAAACAATGAGGTGTGTGTGAGCATGTCAATGCTTCTTAGTCTTATAATCTGAGTTTTGATTTAAATAGACTGAAATGCATTTTGCATTAAAAACATACTTATTATACTTATACTTATTAAATAAGAATATCTCTACTACTACTACTACTACTACTAATAATAATAATAATACTAATAACACATTTATTACTACTATTATTATTAATTACTTGTGATTATTTGAGTTCAGTGATTTTTTTAAATATTTATATATATATAAATTGAACACACACACACACACGCGCGCACACACAGTCTCAAATCATCACTAATAACAACAACATTAATACATTATTACAATGTGATACTTTCAATATTACATATATATGTAAATTAAATGGATATATAATGTACATATAGAAATATTATATAAAATCACTGTCTCAAATAATCACTAATGATGATTATAATACTACTAATAAATATTTAACATAGATTAAAACATAATTTATAAAATCATTTATAATTATAATGTATTAAAAAATATTGCTTTTCGGGTTATATTTTGTACATAGTCTCTTGCAATCATCTATTGATGATTACCACAACAAATGTTTATTCAGCATGCAGATTTTTAACTGACTGAAACATGTTCTCTTTAAGGCTTTACTTGTATAAGGCTCTCTGTCCATGACAACAAGCTTTCCATTTCCTCCTGCTGAAAAGAAATGTCCGAACATAATGCTGCCATTCACCACGCTTGATAGAAGAGATGATGTTACCTGGGTGTTGGGCTGTGTTTGGCTTGCACCAAACATAGTGCTGTGCTTTCAGGCCAAAGACCTTAACTTCTGTCTCTTTAGAACACAATCTTTTCATCCAAATGTATTCAGCTTGGTCACATGGCTTCCAGCAATGCCCAGTGTGACTTAATGCTGGATTTTTTTTTCTAGCCACTTTCCCAGAGGCAAATCTGTGAAGTGTTATAAAGATTGTTGATGTCTAGACAGTTTCTGCCATTTCAGCCAAATAGCTCAAACTCTATTTGTGTTATAGCTGGTATCTTGGTCAATTTTCAGACAATTCCCCTTCTTGTCTCATTGCTTGTTTTGTTAAACAGGCCAGACAGTTTCATTTTCATTCCTTTTTGAGCCCCAAGTAAGATTTTTTTTCCAGATTTTACAACATCTCAATGTTTCACAGACAGCTCCTTAGTCTTTATGAGAGCGTGATTGATCTGATCTACTGCCGTTTTTTTTT
>NW_015547662.1:1838309-1860142 GCF_001515605.1 Sinocyclocheilus anshuiensis | reverse complement strand
TTAGAGTGGTTACAATCATCCGGGTTTAAATCACGCTCAAATTGATTTGATTTTGACGCAATATTTACACTGAAGCTCGCAGGCAGCTATGGTAAGGGGCGTGACATTTCCTGACCAGGCGCCGAGTGGAGTCAATCACAACACACACTGGCCCAGCTAACCAATCACAGCACATTTCGTATTTCAGAAGGCGGGCCTTCATTTGATACAGGAACTATTCGAGCCGTTAATGCCAGACGGGGGAGAGAGGTGTTGCAATAATGTAAAATATGTGACAAATAATGTGTTTTTCGAACAACCTAGTATGAGAGCCTGTTCTAGTACATCCCCAAAACAAAATCAAAACTTTGTAAAAGAGCATAATAGGACCCCTTTAAATGAGGAGGCACTGGTGCAGTACTAGCTTATATTGTACATAGGCATGATGTATGTAGTGTAGTCAGTTCATTTCAAGTTCACACAGGTGTCGTAGAAGTGTAACCACAGGTGTAGCTCATCACATTAACCATTCACATGCCCCACTAACATCTGACAACTAAAGTCTTCATTTAAAATGACATTCATAGTACTAGTCAATCATATGTACTTTACAGAATCATTCAATAGTTGTTATACAACAGATGTATATGCAAATTTTGGTTTATTTTATCTATACTTAAATTCCTAAGTAAATATAGGGACGAGCGGAGCACAAATGAAGACACAGCACACATACATTTCCACCCTGGTATGATGAAACTTAATTTATTTACTCGTTGCTATATCAACACAGTGTTTAGTGGGGAAAAAAGTGTCAAGATATGTGTGCCAAGTTCATTTAACCACAGTAAAAGTAACATTTCACACTAGAGATAAAATTATCATTATTTTGTAAGTCAATATATGGCTCTATTAACATGTTTTAGTTAATCTTGCTTTTTTTTTTTTTTAGTTAGATCAGATTACATTTATAGAAGGGGATTTTAAGCAGTCATACGGTCATGTTACAACATAACATGCACTTCACTTTCCTTCTTTCTGGAAAAAAATAATGCTGTGTTCATGAAACAAGACCACATATTTGTACCAGGCATGTGTAAAATTTATGTGAAAAATAGGAAATTACTTCTTACCCCAAGTGCAATTGCACAAACTTGAGAACACCAAAAAGTGTTAGTTTGCGCCTCTTTCCTAATGGTGTTGCTGGCATTTCAGCTGTGCACAGTGTGTGAAATGTGTGGAAAAAAGACTGGAAGGTGAAATACACTTTTAGCCAATAGTTATAATAACATTTCCTTTGGCTTATCTTATGTTGTCAATGTGCCTGTGCTTGACTGACAGCTGATATTAGAGCAGTTTGTTGTGGCAGTGAATATGTTTGACTGACTGCAGCTCAATGCTGCTGTTATGTTAATGGATTGATTTGCTGCCATTGAAGAATTTCAACCCAAAAGTTCTGACACAGCAACCTAGATTAAACTCATCACAGCACATTTCTCATATTTTAATTCAGATTTTATATGTTCCAATAAAATGTTTTGGTATTAATCTGAAACTATATAAATAATAGATGAAGATGAACACATAGACCTTGCAAAAGTGAAGTTTTCATCTGATTTGCGTTAGTTAAATATTCACCACTGCTGTTGATAGAAGTACTTGAGGTTTCAGATGCGAGCAATGACTTAATTCATCCTGCACATTTGTTTGATGATATTTTGGCTTATTTCTCTTGCATCAAGCATACATTGCTCACTCGTCATATGTACACATTTCAACTCACTGATGGTCTATTCCATTTGCGTTTAGGGTCATAGTGATATTCCATTACCCATCTTCAGCTTGCAGAGACCCTTTAAGATTGGTCAGTTTTGTTCAGAAACCCATAAGAAGTCCACTCCTTGGTTCTTAGCTCCAATGCACAACGTTCCTTAGATTAGAAACCCTTTGAACAACTAAAACTACCCACCTTTCACTTCCACAAAGAACTTTTTGTTCTCTAGTTCTTTAGAAATCCATCTAGAAACCAACGCCAGACACATTATAAGGTTGTGGAAACGGACCACTTGTAGAAAAATGAAAATGAGAAATTTCATTGCTCTGTATGACAGATATAGGAATGGAAGTCCTGCATTTAAAGGCACAATACGTAAGATTTTCTAATTAAAATATCCCAAAACCACTAGAACAGTTTTATGCACAAACTTGAGAACACCAAAAAGTGTTAGTTTGCGCCTCTTTCCTAATGGTGTTGCTGGCATTTCAGCTGTGCACAGTGTGTGAAATGTGTGGAAAAAAACTGGAAGGTGAAATACACTTTTAGCCAATAGTTATAATAACATTTCCTTTGGCTTATCTTATGTTGTCAATGTGCCTGTGCTTGACTGACAGCTGATATTAGAGCAGTTTGTTGTGGCAGTGAATATGTTTGACTGACTGCAGCTCAATGCCGCTGTTATGTTAATGGATTGATTTGCTGCCATTGAAGAATTTCAACCCAAAAGTTCTGACACAGCAACCTAGATTAAACTCATCACAGCACATTTCTCATATTTTAATTCAGATTTTATATGTTCCAATAAAATGTTTTGGTATTAATCTGAAACTATATAAATAATAGATGAAGATGAACACATAGACCTTGCAAAAGTGAAGTTTTCATCTGATTTGCGTTAGTTAAATATTCACCACTGCTGTTGATAGAAGTACTTGAGGTTTCAGATGCGAGCAATGACTTAATTCATCCTGCACATTTGTTTGATGATATTTTGGCTTATTTCTCTTGCATCAAGCATACATTGCTCACTCGTCATATGTACACATTTCAACTCACTGATGGTCTATTCCATTTGCGTTTAGGGTCATAGTGATATTCCATTACCCATCTTCAGCTTGCAGAGACCCTTTAAGATTGGTCAGTTTTGTTCAGAAACCCATAAGAAGTCCACTCCTTGGTTCTTAGCTCCAATGCACAACGTTCCTTAGATTAGAAACCCTTTGAACAACTAAAACTACCCACCTTTCACTTCCACAAAGAACTTTTTGTTCTCTAGTTCTTTAGAAATCCATCTAGAAACCAACGCCAGACACATTATAAGGTTGTGGAAACGGACCACTTGTAGAAAAATGAAAATGAGAAATTTCATTGCTCTGTATGACAGATATAGGAATGGAAGTCCTGCATTTAAAGGCACAATACGTAAGATTTTCTAATTAAAATATCCCAAAACCACTAGAACAGTTTTATATATTTTGCTGACTTGTGTACTTACATTATCCCAAATGTTTTGAAGAATGTTTAAATCCAGAGAAATAAGCAGTTTTAACAAGTGTAACGGACCGTGTCCATAGTGTCATTGCGTCGCCTGCCAATGACGTCATAACCCCTCGATTTTTCCGGTTTTATTTTGTTGAAAACATGGAAACCCCAAAGACAATTTAATATGTTATGCATTTTATTAGACAGGTGACGAACGCACAGAGTAGCATTATAACGAAACTTTCAATACACTCAAATCTATCTAGTATAAAACAGCACTGTTTTACCCCACATACGCATGACCGGAAGAAGCAGAAGCGGTCGACTATGGCATAATAAAAGCTCTGCTGCTATCGAGCCGTGTATCGCGCTCGTCCTTCATTAGCAATCACTCCAGCGGCCTCGTTTCGCTTCCACGACTTTTAGCCCCACCCTGCTTCATACTACAGTGACCTTAATAAGTCTTTAATACATTAGCTCATCAATTAACATGATTTCTGCCTGAGTCCCGTCGGATTGCATCAGTTGTGGGGATGAAGACGACAACTCCCATGATTCCACACTCAGTCACGGCGCCATCAAACTACGCCTTTGTTTCTTGTTTGTTTTGAATATGCGCCCTCTAGCGACGAAAACTTACATATTGTGCCTTTAAGGTAAAAGGGGCAATTGCCATTTGATAGTTGCTAGCAAAGAAACAAAAGATATTTCCACCATAGGTCCTTTAAATGTATGTCTATTACCTACAAAGAAAATAGCTGAGATGTTTCAAAGATGGCCGCTGAGAGTACTTTGCCAATACACTGATCTGAAGAGCCTGTAATGCAACATCAAAGAACTCTTTTCAATCTCCAAAGAATCATATAGTCAAGTCGAATACTCTATACAGTTATATATACAGTATAAAACTGCAAAAGCCATTGAGGAAGATTTAAGTTGGCATGAGATTTCACTCTGTTTTCTAAATGCATGTTATTGATCTTATTGTGAATGATGCATGATGAATTATCTTTTTTTTTTACCTTGTAATTTTTAACCAAAATGTCTCACAACTCAATCTTCCAGTGAAGCGACAAACTTCTCTCTGGTGACGTATGCTGGACTTCTCCAGTCATTTAACTCTGTTTCACTCATTCGAATGTCCATCACAAAATGGAAGAAAAGATCTGACGCACTTCGGTTTCATTGCAACTTTAAGAATAAATGTGTGTATGTTTTCTTCTTTTAGGTGAGTATGATCAGTAAATGTTTGGGTCCAGTTTCTGCAGAACTGTATAGAACTGTAATTTTAAAGCAATTTAAAGTCATTTTTGTTCTTTCAGGGTTAGCAGGTGAGTGAGTCCAGCTGAATGAGCAGCTGATTGGATGGTGATTGGTCTTAATGCAGGTATTACTGCTGGCCGCTCATAGAATCCCAGAGTCATGGCCACCTATTCATGGATAGTTTTTGCGAGTTTCATTTCATTCTGTAACCTACTTGTTCTACAGATCTGTGTGTACAAGTGTTAAATGCTACTGTTTTTGACAGCGTTGATAACGTTTATGACAGATAATATCATGATAATGTTTGCGTTAGCCTTACCGAATGCCGTATCCTGTCAGCAAAAACCTGTCCATGGGCTTTTTTGATTGCTTACAGTTTAAGTGCCGGCGGCATTGTTGCCAGATATTGATACTAAAACAAACAAAAAACTAAAAATAAATAAAATAAACCAAAATTATTTCCAATCTTTTGCAAATAAGATAAGATAAAGATATCGCTGACTCTAAACTGCAACTTCCTACTTTATTAACTTTATAAAGTGTTAAATTAAGTGGAAAAGACAAGTCCAAAAACGCTTATGATAGCTGGATCTGCGCCCGCGCCCTCACTCACAACTCTCTCAACAAGCCTCATTCACTCCGCCAGCGTCTCGCAGCGATCATTTTCATAACAGGGAAGCGCATAGTTTCTTGCAAACTGTCTAAACTGAATTATACATGTCATGCAGGCATTCGTATGAGGAGTTTAACAGCAAATTAGTCATTCAAAGAACAAATTTTATTTTTGAACATGACAAATTTTCCACCTCATAGCTGGTTACGGGCCTGGTCAGAGTTTCACAGAGCTCAAAGCAGCAGTGACTGGGCCATTCAATATTTCCTCTATTCTTTAAACCGGACAATGGAGCATTCATGGTAGCCATAAAGAGAAATATGGAATACCATACTTTAGTTATGAATCAAATAACTATAGTCTATATTTTCTGTTGAATGGTGCTTTAGTTCCAAGGCAACTCAAAAACTAAAAAGTCTCCCTTATTTCACTCTTTTTCTGAGAAGCCCTAGGGACTTTTCATTAGTTCAATGTGCTGTGATTACTAATTTCAAAGAACCTCCTGTCTTATTTAAATGTCATGATTTATTTTACAGTCTTGGGTGCTTCACAATCTCCTGCTTGGTCATCTGTTGTGAAATATTGCACCATTATGGAACAGAGAAGATCACTGTCTTATTCAAAGACACTATTAGAATGCTGAGGAGTTAATGCTGTGTTAATGCTGTAGCTGATATGCATGTGAGATTAGAGCAAGCAGCACTAAGGACAGCCTGCTCTTTTGAACTCTTTATCCTGCTGATAAAGCCTGTTATAACCCCCCCAATGCAATCGCAGAGCCTTTCAGCCTCAACAGACCTATGAAGACACACACACAAACTTCTATAACAATGCCAGGATTAATACTGTGTGAGACTAAAAAAAAAACACATAACTTTTTACTATTAGGAACTCATACACTTACTCTCTCTCTCTTTTAGATGTATTACTCAGAAAGCTGTAACTAAAAGCCGTCAGCGAACGCATTGTGCACCTATGATGTGGCACTTTTGGTCTGTGAACTTTTAGAAAATAAATTCTCCTAAAACACTTTTTTTTTTTCTTTCTTTTCTTCTCTTCTCTTCTCTTTTTTTGTGTATTGGTTCTTTTTTGCTGTTATTGTTTTGTTTTCACTGAAAGTCATGAAAATTCCCTTCACAGTGTTATTTCCAATGACATTTTGTTTTATAGTGTTCTGTGATGGAATTGTTGGAGATAGAAACAACATTCTGAACATTTTTTAACCCCTTAACTGCCACCGTCCCGTATACGGGACGCCTAAGTTTACTTCAATATATTACAATTAAATCGTAATCTAATCATGACAAACTATATATCGTTGGAAAGGTCTAAGACTCCTAAATAGATATTTTACCACTGTTTGTTGTTAAAAATTATGTAGGAACAGTAATAGATTAATTTATGACAAGAGTGCACCTCAAAACATATACATCATAACAGGAGTTCTGACCTTTGTCACAAAAATTCGTCTTCGCTTCCTTTTTCCCTATCACATGTTTTAGTAATCATCAATTAATGCATCCTTGTTGAACAAAAGCAATTTCTTTAAAAAAAACAACAACAAAAAATCTTACTGACCCTTTTGAACGTATCTATCCTACATCTATCCTGATTTCTAAACATTTTTAAACCTCCTATATTACTAGAAATGACACATTTTGACACTGTTAGAGATTGCAATAAAATATCCTACATCAGTTGTGTTCATCTCAAAGAAGAACAAATTCATCTCTGCCAATATAAATCTGAAATATGACACTGCTAAGTGCTGCAGTGTGATGCACAGCCCGCCTTCAACACTTGCCACCAATCGCTGCATCCATCAGTCACTCTCTCAACCAATCCATCTATCAACATCCAGCCACTCCCCCACACATCATTTAGAGTTCATTTAGCCATCTATCACTTTATCTGCTGCTTGTGGAGTTTCATCTCTCCTTCATTTCATTGCTCCTCCAGCCTCAATCTGTCACGAGAAAGACATGAGACTCTTTCTCTCCCTATACTGTACTGCTTAATGAGCTCTATATGATTTCTGACATCATACACATATATTTTGGCGAATCTTGTGTAATAATGTAAAAATGTGAGCAGTGTTTGTTAAATCCATCGCTATAATGACAGGGTGTTTTGTTTGTGGTTGCAAAGCAGTGCAGATGTGTTCTGATTGGTTTTTGGTGTGTTGCAATGCAGTTGCTAGGGTGTTCTGGGTGTTTGCTCAACAGTCGAAGTCAAAAGAACCCACCATTCATTCTCTATGATATTCTGCTTCTTATTAGATTCAATGCAATCTTAGTAGCAGTAGGTATGTGTAAGTAAAGTGTAGTTATAGTGTGCATTTTTCATTAATTAATATTTATTTATTTATAATGTTTACATAGAGAAAAGCAACTTATATTATTAATATTGACAGCTGAGAAAATGTAAGCATTTTATGCATTATTAATTAATTGAATTAATTGATTTATTTTGCTGCATTTATTCAATGAAATTAATCACAAATGTTCACATTTAACACATTTAACATTTAATTTCTTTTTATTTGACATTAAGGTTTTCTTGTGTCATAATTAATTTCAAAGGTTTTGTATCACATTACCCTAGCCTAAATTGGAAGTTTTAAGATATATGATTTTTTTTGTCTACACAGTCTGAATACACTTTTTTTGTTACAAAAAATGACTTAGAATATTTTTTTTTCTTTTAAACTTTCTAGTAATCAAAGAATCCTGAAAAAAGTATCACAGTTTCCACAAAAATACGAAGCAGCGCAACTGTTTTAAACACTGAGAATAATAAGAAATTTTTTTCTTGAGCATATTATGATTACTGAAGGATCATGTGACACTGAAGACTGGAGTAAAGATGCTGAAAATTCAAGTTTTAAAATTATTTATTAAAAAATTTCAATTACTTATTTTTAAAAATAGTTATTTTAAATTGTAATAAAATTAAGTTGTACTTATATTAATACCTTGAACTGTCTGTTTCGAAATCCATGTGCTGGTACACTGACTTCTAATAAGGCAAATGGCTTCTTTTGCTTATCCCCAACATCTGCGTGTGCGAAATTGTGCGAAAAGAGTGGATTGCTTTATAGAATATGTACAGTTATCCACTGTAATTACAACAGTGATACATTTACGACATTATATTCCACTTACTTAACTGTAGGGGGCTTTTAAAGTCATAAAAATACACTAAACTACATATAGTTGCTTTAAAAGTCACATATTGTACACCTTTCTGGAGTTTTATTTTAGGTTTTGATGTGCTTAAGAATATGCAGGTTGTGTGCATTTTACTGTGGACTGACTGTTTTGAAACTTATATGGTAGTTAAATAGCCCCTAGACCTCAGTTATCGTGAAAAAAGCCAGGAAAGTTCAGTTTTGACAATATGGGACCTTTAAATAAATGCAGACTTGTTGAGCATCTTATAACCCAAAACTTTTGAACAGGATATAGGGTCTATATAAGGCCTATGCCAAAGTGAAGCATCTGAAGCCAAGACTAGTTAAAACAGGCTCAAAGTCTCTATACTAAAAACTGCACACATCACCTTTATATTTTCACAGTAATTATCCAGCCACCCAGCGAGCAGGTTCATAACGAGTAAACCAGAAGTGCAGTGCGTAAGACTGTGAATGTATCTGACAGAAGAGGAGGTGAGCATCTTTCTGTGATGTCCTGCACTGTGAAGGGTTTTTTTCGTCATGTGAGTTACAGCTTAAAGACCACCTCTGCTACTTGAGGATTAAAAACATTGAAATTTCCGTATGAATTTCATTCCATCTCTTTCAAACGGCTGTGGACAGGTCTAATGAGGTTTTCTCTCTTGTGCGGTCTTTTTCACACACACACACACACACACACACACACACACACAGCTGTCACATTAACATACCTTTCACCCTCCTAAACGTTACATCAAACAAATGACATGAAAGACCTCTCAGTGGACTTAAAAATTGCCTGACAACAAGTTTTAGTAAGGGGCAGGCAATAAGAGAGCCCTTATAAAATATCATTTTCTATAACTGCCCATTTATATCTTGAGTGTCAAAACATGACACATCTATCACCTTGCTTTGGATGAGAGGAAAGATACGCTTTAATCTTAAAGTGCTGTTTTCATGGTATGCATTTTAAAACTGTTATTTTTGTACCCGGATAATTCGGCAAGCTGAAGACAGAACACGCACTGACAGATTAAAAACCCTCCAAAATGTCTCAAACTACACTGCTTTATCTCCTACGCTGGATTGAAATAAAACAGATTCAAGCCAGGCCGAATGGAATACAGTAGAACAAAATATTAATGTACGGCCCCGAAAACCTTTAGAGCCCTGAAAATCGGAAAACTACAAATCATTGTGTCATCTTTTTCCAGCACACTTTCCTTTAAAACAGATTCTTTCCATAAACCACATGCTTCACTAAACCCATAGACATTCCACATTCGTTTTATCTTTTATATCCGTACTATTTTGTTGAGCAGAGAAATCTTCATTTATAACATCTATGCTGTGTGCATGTGTTTTGAGACTATGGAAAGACTATGCAAAGGAAGGTGTTTTGTGTCAGTGATTTGAATTTCATGATTCTGTTATACACTTCTCTGGCAGTTTTGCATGTGTGTGTGAGGGAAAGATTGTGTGCATGTGCATGTGTGGACCTAAAAGATAAATCTGTGCGCAAGTAAATTATCTTGCCTTCACCACACGTTGCCTCATATTACATTTTCTTCATTTTTGGCTTGATTCTCATCTGTTCTTTGTCTAGATGTTGCAGTGTATTTGAGGGTATGAAATGTAAAAACGTATAGTGTGATTTTAATAGTGGCTGTATGCTGTAACCTGAACAAGGTCAGGAAATTAGTCTAATGTGTTGCAGAATCAATGATTATTTGTGTTTGCATAACAGTAATGCATAATGCAATTACATTACCTGTAATACTGTGATGTAAACAGAAATGTGTTAGTATGGCTTTCTCAAAAATAAATTTTTTGATTGTGGCCATTGTTCACTTTTGTTTAAAGGAATAGTTAAAAAATAGTGAAAATGTACTCACACTCAGGCCATCCAAGAATTAGATGAGTTTGTTTCTTCACCAGAACAGATTTGGAGAAGTGTAGCATTACATCACTTTCTCACCAATGGATCCTGCAGTGAAGAATGAGAGTCCAAACAGCTGATAAAAACATCCCAATAATCCACAAGTAATCCACAAACTGTATGTTTGTAATAAACATCCATCATTAAGACGTATTAACTTCAAACCATTGTTTCTGGCTAATATACAAGTCCTTTATCCATAATATTACTTTATATACTTTTACGACAATGTCGTCTTGTCTGAATCAGGAGAGAAATATGCACAGATCAAGTTTACAAGTGAAAACAGTCCAAAACAGCTCTAAACAAATATGTTGGTAGATTTTGATGTTAGATGAAAACAGGGGATGGATTTTTTATTTTATTTTTACTAGAGGAAGCGTTGTTATGGATTTTAAACTGGTATTTTGGCCAGAAGAGACCATTTAAATTTAAAACACTTTAATGATGGATTTGTAACCCCAAATATAAAAGATTGTATGAGATAATATTTCTGTTCTATAATACACTGTTTTTTAAGGAAGGTGTTTCTCAAACAGCAAAAATGTGATTTATATAAACTACAAAACATTTTTAAGTCTTGGGCTTTAAGTATAAAAATACAAGTTGTTATTATATTTGAAAACAAAATATTCACATTATAAAGATATAGAAAAACCTGACAGAACACAATCGATAAAGTTGAGAGCCTGGACAGCATTTGCAGTGCTTAATCGGAGTGTGTGAGATTCCCGTTTCCATAGTAACAACAACTCTGGGGTGTGTTTCCCAAAAGCATCGTTAGCTAACTATATGGCCGTTAAATGTTACATTTAACTCTATTGGTAACGACGGAACTTTGCGATCATAGTTGCTTTTAGGAAATGCACCCCTGAATGGTAGACCTTGCTCCAGGATTGTGACTAGTGAAATACTTGGAATTTCAGTATTGTTAATTATTTAGAGGTAAATAAGGCTCAAGGAACATTAGTCATGCGATTACCATAATGATGATTATTATTTTATCTTTTTTTAGATAATTTAGATGATTTTTTTACATTATTATCATAATGTGGCATAATGTTTTTGTAAACAATTTGTTGTCACAGAATTAATCTACAATGATTTCACAGTAAAATTCTAAATACAGTATTTTATTTAGAGAAATTACTGTTAATTTTTGTTCAATTCTAACATTTTTACAGTGTTTCTATGCTTCAATCTGGGCTCCAAAGAGAGAGAGAGAGAGAGAGATAAGCTGAGGTGAAAGGAGATATATGTTATTTTACTGGCATAGGAGAGAGCACCATTGTAAAGTCAAATGAAGGAGGCGGGAAGCACTTGCTTGCATAGAGAGCTCTGGAGATGAAATTCCCGAAACCCCTATTTATTTGGAATCAGTTGATTAGGCTCAGAGTGTAATGCGCAATAATGATTAATTTCAGAACAGAGGGCTGCTCTATTATCTACTTTCATGAGCATACAGTTTTGAGGAAGATGTTATTGTAATATATTTGAGGCCATCTGGATGCTTAAAAATCATATTAGCATAACATAGTGTTTATGATCAATAACAGCTGACTATGGCTTTGCTACAAAATGCATTTTCATCACAAATATGCAGTACAACTCATACAAACTACGAACGTAAAATACTCCGAATTGAGCTTCCTGCCACTTTCCATGAGGAAAACAGGGTCTGAAACTCTTATGAATATAATTTTTCAAATTATATGTGTTGTTTTATTTTCTATTCATTTTATTTGAGGTTTGCCATTTTTGCAGCCCTGTTATTAAAATTTGCAACATGACAGATTAAAAACTTGGCCATTTAATTGTAATTGTCTATCAATAAACATGATTTAAATGTGTAATGTTAGTAATCTTTGTGCAATTACATAATAATAATAATGAATGTAATAAGAAATGTTTTACAGAAGCTATGTCAGAGTGGGTTGTACAGGGTTGTATTTAAGCTGTCATAAATGACAATTAATTCTCATAAATTAAATAATAATATTTTCTTCAATAGTTTGATCATTTCATCATTGTTGAAGGTTGAGGTTGAGCACTACAACTAGTGTGAGAAAACTGAATAAGATTATTTATTTGTCTTCCTGCAGAGCTCCAGAAAGTGGCTGATGGCTAATTGTGTATCACAATTTTAGAAATAATAAATTTTTACGACAATTAATTGCAAATTAGCACATTTTTTTATGATATTTATTGTTGGATATACAGTCGAGCATGTCAAGGTAAAATAATGAGACTGTTTAATTATTTTGACCTATGAGTTTTTCTATTATGTATAGATATTCTCACAACTAATAATGTACATTATTATTGTCTACAACCACCAGGATTGCCAAGTCAAATATATAGGATATTTGCCAAATATATATAGGAACTTTGAAAAATATCAACAAATGACATTAAAACACCTCCTTTGTATATTGCAGGTCTTAAAAAATCCACAGTCCCTTCTCAGCCCAGAGTTGAAAGCCTGAATCCCTTTGACCGTATGAAATTGTCATTCCCTCATATTGGGCTCAATTTAGATTGTATTTTCGTGTTCAATACTATTGGTTTATATGATACTGCACTCAAATTGTTCTGCAGAGTTTCTGTATTGGCTGAGTAAAGATTAAAATTAAAATGAATCTTTGATTTCAGAAATGAGTCTTCCATTTCAGCCATTTAGGAGGGGAAATTGAAAATTGAAACATTATCAATTTTAAACGGGATGTACAATAATACTGTCTTCCACTATTGTCACTCCTCCTTTTATCCTTCTGGAGCTACTTCTTGGGATTCGAGACCGGTGTGTGGCACAGGTGTCGCTCATTATCATGTCCTCCACCGGTTTCAGTTCCAAGGTAATTTTGGTAGTATTTTCATCTCTAAAATATTCATTTGACCAATTATGGAGATCTGACCATCTATCCACAGACTTAGTAGCTGAATTTGACAGAGCCTGGTAGTTCAATGTGGTTATATTTTCTATATCCATAACAATCTAAAGTCCTACACTGTAAAAAATGATTGTGATTTTAACAGTAAAAGACTGTAAAAATGCTACAGTAAAAACCTGTTAACTGGTTAACAGTAATTTTCCATACTATATACGGTGAATAAATGTAATTACATTTAATGTAATTTTACAGTAAAATACTTCCAAACGGTTTTTGGAAGTGAAAAAGAAAAGGTCATTGTATAATTTACAGTGAAAAACCGTAAATTGACACTCCCAGAATTCCCTGCATGACACTTTATAGTTGATGTTTCTTTTGTTGAAATAACATGTTTCTTCTTCGTTTTTTCTTATAAGTTGTGTACATTAGGGTTTAATCTTACATCTAATGTTGTTAGATTAATGTTTATTGCATTATTTCAGTATCATATGTGTCACCATGATGGGGTTTAGTGTTTGTGTGAATGACACTGTGCACCTTCTATATATAAGTATTGCCCTCCTCAGCTCGTAGAAAAGCTGTTTGTGATGAGCTTTGGTTCATCATGTGACTTTCTCAACACCAGCAGTTTTTGGTGGTTATCAGTGCATTACAATGGTTCAAAACCGATATTAACACTTCAATATGTTGGTTTATTAACATTACATCAGTTAATGAAATACGGTATTTTATTGTGAATTTAAGTTAAATCTGTAAAACCTAAAATGTTGCTACCATATTTTTTACGGTGAAGTTCTGGCAACCGCAGCTGCCGGTATTTTACCATAAATGTCACAGATTTTTTTTTACAGTGTAGATATATATATATATATATATAAAAAAAAATCTTTATTGTAAAGACTGAAATTTAAGTATGATGACTTTGATTTTTTTCTTCAGAGTAAAAAGAGTTGATTTTTACTTAACTCCATTTACTTCAAATGGCCTACACTAAACCATTAGTCAGAACCTCAGCTGTAGGATGAGTACAAAATATTTATCCATAAATTATGAAATCTGAATTTCTGTAAGAGTGCACTTGGTTTAGAATCATTGATAAGGGACCAGAGGTTCACAAGCTAACTGTAAATAGTACATTTTGCCATTGTAATGTGATAGAATGAGTCTTTAGGTTACAAAGGTTTATTTGGTAAGAAAAGTCATATGACAATATGTGAAATTATTACATTCATAAACGGCGCTAATTTAATTGCAAACAAATAACCATTAATTTCCTCTCTTCTGGAGTAAATATGTACATGTTTGATCAGGCCGGTCCCAAGTGGCACCATTGGGTTTGTTTTGGCCTTTTAAATGACAGAAGAAGCGATGTAACATTTTACAACAGCCCGGAAAGCCATGTAAACAAACTGCTGCTTTTGTTTTCTGTGAGCAGAACTGATAGAGAATCAACTAAGATCATGCAGCACAATGTTATCTTATCAATGAGAATATGCATACTATTAATTACCTTTGAAACTGTGAGGTCTTTAAGTTATTGATTACATAGCAAAATGTTTTAGAAAGAGCTTTGGTCTAAAGTATACTGCAGTATATCATTTCTCATCGAAGTGCTGTTTCATTAACAAAGAGTATTGAATTGCACATATTAGTTGCAATATTTGAGTATGCAGTGATGAGATAAAGAGTGAATAATAAATGGAAAGCGCTATATCAGGTTTCAAATGAAGAGCTATAGAGAGTTAATGCGCAATGTGCTCTATGTAAAAGGGCCAGTTTACTGTCTGATATAATATTATCTCGTTTCATTATCACGGCTCTTGGTTGAGATGTAATGCATCATCTAAATGGCTTTTGTCTTGAAAGTTTTATTCTGGAGGAACAAAAGGGACATGATTTCCTTTTCAAGTTTTCTTTGACACTGCTGCCTTCATTTATGGCACCTTTTGAAAAAAGTACATGATTTATCCTGCATTTTTCTTTACTCTTTTTTTCTTTTTTTTTTATGGTTGATGAATAAGTGTAAATGTGTATATTCTAACACACTGAATGCATTTAGATTTCAATAAGGTGAAATATGAATGATGTAATACCACATATCCTTAATACATTATAAAACCTGGAAGAATATTAGGTAAAAATTAGCTTCATCCTCAAACAAACTGGAGTTGGTTGCTTAACGCATCGGTTCTTGGTTAAAATAAGCTGCCCAAAAATTACCAGAAGTAAAGCTCCAGCTGTAGGATTCTAGTCTGCCAACATACACTCTGATTGAATTTAGTATGTGGTCCATTAAACAAACTAGTGCTTTTATTAGAATTAGTGTAGAATCTGGCACAGCAGAATGTAAAATTTAGTTTTGCCAAATATGAAAGAACATAATTGTATTTGGGCAGTCCACAAATCTGGGATAAGGAGTTGTGGCGCCATATAAATAGACAGACATATCCAGCTGTGGTACAGTCTGGTGCCAATCGGGAGAAAGTGTGCATATAGTGGCCATAGTGGTCACTGTAGGGAAGACGTCTTTGCACGAACGAGAAGTTAGATAAATACACACTAGCATACACATACACTGATCTTGTGTGTATATAGATCAACAAAGAGCAGTAAAAGGCAGTAAAAAGAGCAGAACATTGAAGGGTTAAGCAAAATTCATTATTTTCATTATTTAAAAAATATTTTATTTATTTTACTCTATTTAAAATATACGGTATAAGTTAGGGGTCAGTAAGATTATTTCACATACAGTAAAAACAGTAATATTGTGAAATAATATTACAATTTAAAATGACTGTTTTCTATATTAATATATTTTAAAATTGTAACTTATTCCCGTGATGCAAAGCTGAATTTTCAGCATCGTTACTCCATTCTTAAGTGTCACATGATCCTTCAGAAATCATTGTAATGTGGTAATTGAATTTATTTGAATTTCATTCCATTTTAATCATACTTCTGTATATTCAAATTGCAATCCTTTTTGCTATCTCAATTCAGTTTCACTTCAAGTTCAGGAATTGAATTATAATTTAAAAGACATTTTCCACTGAGATCTGAATGGCGCACAATCCAAGAAGACTTGGAATGTCAGATTTGTCAGACACTTTAAGCATGAATCAAAATAGAGGAAGACTTATTTTTTGCTCCTCTCTGATGGGCTTTTTCAGGCCTTACCTTCAGGTTGAAGCTGTTGTGCTGGTGAACCTTGGGTTAAACTGTTGTGAAGTACCTGGCAAGCTTTCAAAGATGACCTTCACACACACAGACACACACAGAGACACACACAGAGACACACACAGAGACACACACACACACACACACACACACACACACACACACACACACACACACACACACAGACACCTCAAAGGCGGCAAGGATGATAAGAGTTTGACTGTTTGACTGGTCTGTGATATAGAGGGCCCAAAGCTTGGGGCTTCTCTTTTTACCCCTCCTCGTGCCCTCCTTCCTACTCTCATGCAAGCGTTTGAACCTTTGAAAATCTCAATGGCAGTGTCACAATAATCAGAGAGATTCTCATGCAAGAACTCCATCAGTTCCTGACCCATATCAAATGGAGCCGAATGACCTCAAGAACGCTTTGGTGAAATGTGCAAATTCATAACCATACAGTAGAAATTCCTCTGTATCCTGAAGCAGGCAAGTGTATATAATAAAGTACAATGAGATAAGGACCCCTTTCATATATGGCCCATATTCACGGAGTACAGGGTCGTGCATCAAATGTCTTTCAGAAAACATAAATGGTTTCCTCATAACAACAGCAAATCAGTATTTAAGAGTTAAGTTTCAAAGCTTGACACAGTTTTGAGCTTCCGCATAAAGTTAAAAACCTCCAATCAACTTGAAAGTTTAAATAAAAAACTGAATATAGTAAATTACTTTAATTGCACCATCTATGTGTTTTATTTTCTGCTCATTCATCTTAGTTAAAATCCAATAGTACTTTCCTGTAATGGATTTCATAAGTCGATAATATGCTACAGTTGAGGGAGAAAAATCAGGAGGAATAATTAAAGTTGATGATACATTTAAAAGACAGAAAAGGGTGGCGGATGGAGATACCAGCCTTCCTGACATGAAGAAAGCAAATGTTTCCAAGAGTGCACACACACACACACACACACACACACACACACACGCACGCGCACGCACATGCACACGCACACGTTGTGAGAAAGTAAAAGCAATTAAGAGATAACACAGACAGAAAAGGAGTGTGTGCCAAACGCTTGTGTGTGTGAAACACCAACACATTATGCTGAAGGCTGGAGGGGAAGAGAGAGGGAAAGAGAGAGATTCAGAATAACATGTTGAGGAAAGGAGATGACTCACATTCCTCTAATTAACATGGAAATTCTGGAGGAAAATTGGGGGATTGTGGGAATTATTGTATATGTTTTATCTGATGGCTAATAGACGTGCTTCACATCTGGCTTTGAGAATGTATATTTCCTCTAAGTAAGCATTTGTTTGTTTGCTTTCCTGTCTTCATTTTAAGTAATAAATGCAAATTGTCTTTAAATTACATTGCTTTTTCTTGCAAAGAAGGCTGTCACAAGATTGACCCAACAATTCAAATGCAGGCAGACATATTGCTCCATCATTTTTAATAGCTCTATATTGTATTCTGTGGCATCAAAACATAAGGAACTGTGGGTAACATAATGGCATGGTGTCATTCTGAATGGCTGTCAAATCTCTTGTGAATAGTATCATGTCTAGATTATTACTTTTGAGAGGAAGACAATGAAATGTGCTTCTCATTGTCTCTGGGCTCTTCTTACTAAAGAGCTGCCCTTTAATGTGCAATCAAACCCATCATCACATGAATCCATTTTCAAATGAAACAAAGGTTGAAAAAAAAAATGATATGGTCATGCATATCAGCATATCTTGTAGTAAAATAATGGGCTCCATTAAAAGAGCGTTTTCATTTGCTCTGAACTAAAGGGATAAAATTTAATTAGTGACCTATATTTGTCAAGGAAGGGCAGCCTGTAATGGTGGTGATTCATGTACGAGACTTCATTAAAACATTAAAATGTCATACGGTCCATTACTCAAACATAGGGGAAATTAATACGGAGATCAATTATCAAACTCTTGCTTATTGCAAGTGTTTGACTAAATTAGATATTTTTAATAGACACATAAATATAGATAGACAGCACTTTAATCTTCAGTTAGATAGATAGATAGATAGATAGATAGACAGACAGACAGACAGACAGACAGACAGACAGACAGACAATACCACTTTAATCTTCAGTTATATTATTCATTCATGTATAACTGTAAGTCTACATTGAATTTTGAGTAAGATCCCACACAGAGTGTGGAATTGACTGTCCTCTTTCTCTCTCTTTGTTCTTTCTTTTTTCCCTTCTTTTCATTGTGATGAGTGGACGGTGGAGGTATTTGAGATTGTGCTGTCGCTAGTAGAGGTGTAGCTGATTAATACCCAAGAGTGTGGATTGTTCCGGGGACGTTGTGTGTGAAGAGGGCCGGAGATGATCCTTCACTGTGGTGAGGAACACCCTGGGACGCCTCTTATTATGAAGGGCTTCCCGAGAGCTCTTCTGATCACATTTCAGCAGTTGCATAAATCACATACAGCAGAGAAAATAACACAGGCACTAGGCATGAAATCAATAAATGCTTCATATGAACTGAATTAAATTCTGGAGATTTGTTCAACACTGACGATGCGCAAAATCCACTTGTATAATTTACTTACTAGCCCACATGCCTATTAAAATGACTTGGTCACATGCAATGCAGCCTTTCTTTCTGCCACTGTATGCATGATTCTTTTGATGTTTCAGATGCTAGTGATGATACTTTACAGTAAGTGTTAGACAGTTTGCAATGATTAATGAATCCACTAGTTTTTTGATGCATTGTATTTGCTTCATAAACTGCAAATACTTCTACAGATAATAGCATATCATTTCTTGTTTTCATATTGGTATATAGCATGGCAAAATATTGGGCAGTATTCTGTTTTTTTTAAGGTGTTAGCTTTTTGAGTATGTTCGCTTTTTCTTAAAATACAGCTTGATGATCAAAAGTATGAAACCGTTCTGGAAGAATATATATTTTTTTGCACTAACTAAAGTAAAGAAACTTTATACAGCAAGGACACGTTAAACTCATCAAAAGTTTCTACAAAAATATTAGGCAAGACTGTTTCCAACGTAGATAATATTAAGAATCATTATTAATGATTAAGTACCAATGATCATTGGTAATAACTTAGCAGCAAAGCATATTAGAATTATTTCTGAATGATCATGTGACACTGAAGACTGTAGTAATGATGGTGAAAATTCAGATTTGCCATCAGAATAAATTTCTATTTAAAATATAAAACAGTAAAAAAATTTAATAATGCAAAAATGTAATATTTCACACAATATTTCTAAATGTTTTACTGTAATTTTGATCACAACATTTCAACCTTGGTGACCATAAGAGATAAAAAAAACAAAAACTGACTCTCTCTAAAATGAATTAGACATTCTTGTGCTCCGTCTAAGGGCAAGGACTGTTTTGGACAAATCATTCAGACATTGCAACATTTGACCTTTTAAGATTCAGATAGGTGCCTTTATGGCCTTTTTGCGAAGCCCCTCTTGTGATGCAAGCTCCACAGCAGACGACTACTCAGTCTATGCAGCATTGCGTCACCAAAGTTAGTTACTCTTCAATGCTGCAATGCTTTTTTATTTATTCTAAACCACTGGGGACTTCAACAAATGACTTTGTGTGAACTTTCAAGTCCCGAGTGACCTTGGCATTAACGTTGAGTCTCTCCTCGTGAAGTTGTAGTGTCTGTTTGGCAGGGCTAAATTTGTAGCATCTACTGTAAACACACATGAAAGAGTCCCAGTTATCTGAAGGCCACTCATGGAACATGTTGTATTTATCAAAGTTGGGGAACTAGGGTTTTTTAACCATCCAAATCATTTTTAGTAGCTTTGCACAGGTTGAAAGCATAGCAGCTTTCATTTATCCTTTCTCTTTCTCTCATTTGTCAGGCCGCTTCCTTCCCTCCTTTCATCTCTGGGATATTTGTAGGTGTGTGGGTAATGCTTGGCTGATGTACACAAGAGCTGTGTGAATCTACAGAGCAGTGTACACACGGGGTTTGTGTGATTCATGTTGTGTCACCTCTGAGATCTGAAGCCTGTGTTGTGTGACTGGAGATGGGACAAATTTTGTCTGAGACCAGAGATCAGTCTGTGGAATATGAGTGAATGCTGTAGAAGCACTGAAGTTTGTTTTGTTCCACTATACTTTAGGAACGCTTTAAAAATTATGTCATTATTTACTCACCTTCATTTTTTTTTTTTTTCTTTTGCATTTTTATGGATGGCATCACTGGAAAAAAAATTGGAAACTTAATTTTTAACAGTGTAAGTTCTGAGAAAAGTTCTAGCATAATATGTTTGCAGATATAATTTGGGTTGATATTTTGTAATCAATGCAGGAAAATTCCAAATGAAGTATCATTTGAAGTACCATTTTTAGGTGAGTTATCCCTTTAAACTACAATGGACTGTGGGTTATTGTCAATAAAATGGCAGGGATTTTGTTGAAGCCTATGTCAGTGGGTAAGAAAGACAGTGTTTAATGAGTCACAACCCGAGTCCTGTCAACGCTGTGACCTCATTGGGTCAGTAAGCTCTTGAAATAAAAAAAAATCTCAGCCGGTATAGGCTCTAAGCTTCTTACACAGCGTGGCAGAACATATAGTATCACCTCCATCATTCGCTCTCCTTCACACACACACACACACACACACACACTCGAGAACAATCACAAATCTCTTTAAAATATCAATTGTTTCTCCTAGACAGAAATGAGATTACATGGAGAGCCATTGGAGATTTTTTTACTTGGGTCTCCTGCTTATCAGATTTTCTTCTGAGAAAAAGGCCCTTGGTAATCTCACAGTATCCACTGTGACCTCAACTATTTCATAAACTCTGCTCAAATTTGACAAGATACCAAACTCTGCAGTCAAAATTTTTTGTTATTAGCTTAGACTGTTATCATCCACATTTCCCAAAACCAAATTATATGGGTTATACTATCTACACAAAAGGAATAATTCATAATAAATAGTTCATATAAATGGGTTTCTATATTTTCAGAGTCCTCTCATTCAATAGCTATATGTGGATCGAACAATCTAAAAATGAGATATGGTGCCCTTAGATATATTGCTTCAGGTTTGATTGACATCCAAATTAGATTCATCATACAAAGCTGTTGTATGACTTTAGAATATATATTGCACAAGTTATACTGGCTAGTTTTATACTGCTTTTTTTAAAGCTTGGCAGCTATGGTCACTAAGTACTGTCGTTGTGTGGAAGGGAGCTGCAAGAAGATTCTTCAAAATCGCTTTTATGCTACTCCACTTAAAAAATAACACCAATATGGGTTTGGAATGAGATTTGGACGAGTAAATTATTAAAGTATTTAAATTTTTTGTTCAAATTTTCCTTTAATGTCAACAATATATGTTTGTCTGATGCAACATAATGCATGTCTGATGCAAAGTAGATACTTAAAGTAATAGTTTGAAAGTCTGGTTGGATGGATGGCCGGATGGATGGATGGATAGATAGATAGATAGATAGATAGATAGATAGACAGATAGATAGATAGATAGA
>NW_015547662.1:1826080-1835049 GCF_001515605.1 Sinocyclocheilus anshuiensis | reverse complement strand
AGATAGATAGATAGATAGATAGATAGATAGATAGATAGATAGATAGATGGATGGATGACCTAGACTGGTTGGCTGGTTTTAGCTGGTTTTGCAGGCTGGTTTTAGATGGGTTTTGACCACTTATTTGGCTTACCAGCTAAAACCAGCTAAGACCAGCCAACTAGTTTTGGCTGGTTTTATTATTTTTTTTTTTCCAGCAGGGGTGTTGCTATACAGCTACTGTTGTGTGTGGTTGAAAGCCAGTTGCTAGGTGGTTGCTATATGGTTGTTAGGGGGTTTGGATGGTTGCCAGAATGTTGCTATTAAGTTTCTTAAGCTACAAAAGAGCAACCCCAGAGCAACTAAAATGACTCTCTAGGCATTCATATGTAATAGATGTCATTGTTTTGTTTTGCTTCATATGCATCAATGTGAAAACAGACCCCCATAATGCTCTGAAATCATGCATTAAAACACAACTGCATTCAATTTTGTGAGTACTTTCTCAGTATTTAATATCCTGTAAGAAGGCTATGCGTATGTTTTACATTTGAAATGAACACAGACAATAAACAACGTCGTCTATGCCTAAAGTCTCACCGGCACCAAGCTGAAATTTTCTTACGCTGAGATTGGATGGAATTGAATGGAAAGAAGGAGCTGAGCTGCAGGAGCCGAACCAAATCGAGATGAGACAATAGTGATGGCTGAAATCGGGGCCCTGCAGTTTGAAAAAGCCATTACACGGATATTACAAAAAGAAGAGGCTGCAATAAAACAAGGAGTGTGCAGTCTAATCCTGCTATAACAGGACATCCATCTTATGGCATTTAAAATTCAGCTCCTGCATCCTCTGCCGTAAACGGAGGGAAATACAGTTGTGTCTGTGTCTTCTTCAGGACATTAGGTGTCTATGAGGTGCCGCTCATTCCTGAAACTAAATAAGTCTGTTGGCAAATACAGATAAGGGGAAGTGTAATCACGGTGACACATCACGTTCTTATCAGCCCCTTCCATGGAGTTTCAATTTAATTCAGTTTCCTGATACAATGACACTGTTTCCTTGAGGCCTGACTGAGCATATAAAGAGATCAGATAGTTGGGAATGGAGGGGAATGTTCATTCCATACAGAGCAGACAAGATGGTTTCTCTTCTCCGGTGTTTTGTTTGCTCTTCCCGGCCTCATTCTTTTCGCTATTCATGTGATTTGCCGTTCACACTCATCTGCGTCATTTGCATAGTAATGATTAGAATGTATGCATGCAAAGCTGCATATTTAAATTAATTAATAGCCAGCAGTTTATTCATGAGATTCCTGGGAGTGTTTGAAACAGGAAGGTCTTCTCTGATCTTTCCCCTGCCGTGCGTTCGACTGTGCTGCCTTTACTTTTCCGATTTATTTGCGAATGAGGTGCATGTTGATTTATTGCCATCCTCACAGATTCCCATCATCCATCGCTCCATCCCCCTCTCTTGCTCTTTTCATCTGTCCTTTCGCATTACCTTTTACCACTGGCCTGTACTATAAATTTCCAGCAGTGTCGCCTCTCATTGAAACTCATCACATGATGATGAAGACAGCCTCTTAGCCAATAATGACGGTCTGTGTGCTGTTTTGAAGAACATACCTGTGGAGATAAGAGACCATAGCCATCGTACTCACTTTGAGCCGTTGTTATATTCCAGGTCATGAGTGGAGCTGGAAAGAATCGTATCCAGTAGTCCCTTCACCTGTCTCCCCCTCAGAGAGTTAATTACCTGTATGAGAGAACTTCTCACTGCGGGTGGCTTTGTAAAAGACAGCCATTCACCTGAGGATGTGAGAAAGACCTTAAAACTTGCTAGCTTGATAGATTGTCAGAGCTACAGAGAATCTTCACAGCTGATAAGACAGCATGCTATTAGTTCTGGACTGTTTACGTGTCTTGAGACATGCTTCCCGAAATATTTTCCAGTCATCATTGTTTCCTCAGTAGAACTGTAGACATTTAATCATGTGTGTGTGTGTGTGTGTTAAAGGAACAGTTCACCCAAATATGAATATTCTGTCATAATTTACTCAACTTATATGTCTCTCTTTGTGTTCTTTTTTATTTTGAATAATGTACCGGACAAACTCTTCCATGCAATGATCAGAGCTTTCAAACTTTAAAAAAGACTCAAAGGCACAGTGCAATAATAGTGGTCCAAACAACGCTGTATTTCTAAGGCTTCTGAAGTAATTTTGTATTACTGAACAGGCTGAAATGAAAGGCATTATTCAAAACATTGTTTGTTTGGGTATTCCAACATGTCCCCTTCTGGCTCAGCAAATGGGGTGAGTTGTTCAAATGAACTGAAACTACAGTAAAAACAAAAAAAGGCAGGGTTGGTGATTTGGTTCAAAAACATGTTTTGTTATGTTGGTTGAAAGTCTCTTCATATTCTGATAGTAATAACTAAATTACATGGTCTAAATGTATTTATATCGTCTGTGGAAGGAGTAGGACCATAAAATGTTCGTCCAATCATATTATGGGCAACAATCCAAGGATTATGATAGGCTGTCCTACCTGCCTGTCAGCATTATGTATTTGCATATCCCTGTACACCTTTTTACGTCATCAGCAAGTTACATTATAGAGCAGCTCCACGATCTGCCATTGCTGTAGAAAACTGGTCCATTGGAGTGAATGGAGATGATGCAACTCTCTCTCTCCACGGCTCTGGCTGTTGCCAGCCTAAAATAAACAATAATAAAAGGCCAAATTATTATTTTTTTTTTTTACGAAACCTATTTGTGAACTCTTTTAGTTGCTGTTTGTTTATTGCTGCACTCGGTAAGCTATTACTTAATTTGTTCTTCATGCCAGGACGTTTTTGTTTTGTTTAGATTTACTTTATAAAGCACGGTGAGAACTGGAAAAGCATATTATTGTTATTATATTTAATATTAGTTGTAGTACTATTGTAGTACCTTGGTCAAATTATAGGACACAACTGCCAGCTAGTCATGTGATTTATTAAAAATGGTGGTGTCCATGAGGGGCAATCCACTCCAACCTTACTTACTGGTGTTTTATTTCATTTTAAATGTAAAAAAAACATGTTTTTTGGTCCTTTTAAGTGAGGAAAAAATGACTGAGTGCATCTTTAATTTTGGTTTTTGCCACATCCAAACTATTAATAATTTACAATGTGTTGGTGTGTTTTTCTTTGTGTGTGCTGTTTTTTTATTGTTTTGGACCTTCACTGCTCTCTGCAAGATCTAAAAAATTCTAAACAGCTTTAGGACCCAGTGTGCATTGATAAGTGTACACAGAAGTCACATTCTGAATGCCTGAGGTTACAATTATGATTTCTCTTATGTCTGCTCCACATTGCAATTAAAAATAAGATTACATTGGGAAAGATGAGTTCAAAATGGTCTTCCTTTAATGAAGTGAATTGTTGGCTCTGTCAGCATCTGATAATACCAGTAACACCCTGTTGTTTTACCTGACCTTGGACCAGCATCTTCCAACCTGACATAACATCATTTCACAAGAAGCCACAAAACTGGGCTCAGAACAGCAGCTATTAGACATGACTATCAACATGGTTTGTTAATAGCACCCCTCCAGGGATTAGTTTCCAGGTAATCATCTCCAGACCATAATAATAACTCTGATCTATCATCCAAATAGGCTCTGTTGGCTCTTAAAGGTTATAGTTTTGTAATCCTCTTCTGTTGTGAAATAACCCATACAAAAGGTGTTTGACAATCAGTGGGGTGAATTTTTATCAGATTTTGGGGCAGAACATCGGTCGTTGAAGGGAGCATAAGGCGGTAATGATGCCATTATGATCATCATCATTCATTTCATCGCCTGCTGAGGTCAGAAAGGAGACAATATGTTGAGCCGAAACAAAGAGATGAAGCAGGACGAATGAGGATATCAAGGCCACTGCCAATGTGATGAGCTCTGATTTCATTCCCCGTTTTTAGTTTTTGGTGTGGAGACAAAACGCGGCACCGCATGATCTTACGAAGCGCTCCACTTCACACAAAAGCAAATGTGGCGTAACCAAATCAAAGAGCTTTCATAGAACATTTTAGCTCGCTTCTGAAAACCACCATTTAACATCATTTAGAATCCTTTCATACTGTAGCAGCAGGCTTCAGGTAAGAAGGAAATAAACATTGATTTAATTCATTCCATTTTTATGCTGCAGAACTTCATTTGAAGAAATAATCCTTTTTGAATTGATGCTGCTTTCATCAAATGTGGCAGAGTGGAATCAGTGAACGTGAAGAGATCTCTTCAGGACAAATGCACTCCATCTTATCAAAAGTAAAAGCTAAACCCTCCAAGTGGAAAGCTGGGAGCTTATGTTTGTCAGTTGCTCCTCAGCTGTGTGATTTGCAAGTGGCTCTCGGTATGTAGATCTTTTTGTAGCACTCATAATTTAAAGTGTACGAGTCAGCTTTAGCTTTAAAAAGACGTTAATCCGGCAGGGGTTTGAGCATTTTAGAGGAAGGCTGAGAGATCTGCTTCACATATTCTATAAATGGGCTTCTAAACGTAAATTTTGGAAGAGTATGTTTATATAATCGCTAATCGCAGTGCTAAACATATAAACTGTTGTTTATTTCCACAGTGGATTACATTTGTTTCTGAAGGGAATGCGCCCCCGATCTACCTAAATGCCTCTATGTTCGCACGAATCATTCATGATCCAGCCTCATCTACATAAGAAGTGAGTATAATGTTTTGTGATGAATCTTTGCAAATTGCATTTCCTAATAATGTGCTAATTAGCAAGTTTCACGATGAGAGCGGCTAAAGTAAACAGTCTCTCTGAGAGCAGCTCGGAAGAAAGGGGCGGGGTCAGCAGAGCTCATTAACATTTAAAGGAATCTGAAAAGAGCTGTTTTTGACAGTAAAAAAGGTGTTTTTTACACCACCATTGAGAAATTTTAACCAAACTATGTTAAGACCCTAAAGAATCATATCAACTTGTGGAAAATGGGCATCCTATGACCCCTTTAAACACATTTTGAACTTGTGAGCACAGCAAAAACTTATGTTCCTTACATGTTTTAATCAGTTTTTGCTCTCATGTGTCAAACCATGTGTCATGTACAAGCAGCATTAAAACAAAAACTTTTTAAAAAATCATTAAAAAAAGTTTGTTAGATGAGATTATAAAATTATTTACAAAACAGATATATTGTTCAAATTTCTGCACAGTTTAAAATATTAAAAATAATATATTTTTGAAAGTTAAAAATATTATTGTATATTATAGATAATCAATCTGTATAATAATAATAATAATAACAATAATAATAATAATAATAATAAACTGTAAAGACATTTATAATGTTACAAAAGATTTATATTAAAAAAAAAAATTATTTTGAACTTTCTATTTATAGATAAATCAATCTGACTACATTTGGTTCAACAACAAAAACAACAACAACAAAAATAATAATAATTGCTTGTACATTTTGTATTTAATGCAATAATATTAAGATATTTTTAAAGGAGTAGTTCACTTTCAAATGACAATTTCCTGAAAATGAACTCATCCACATGTCATCCAAGATGTTCATGACTTTCTTTCTTCAGTCGAAAAGAAATTAAGGTTTTTGAGGAAAACATCCCAGGATTTTTGTCCATATAGGCTAGTGGACTTCAACAGTTACCAAACGGATGAAGGTCCAAATTATAGTTTCAGTGCAGCTTCAAAAGGCTCTACACGATCCCAGCCGATGAATAAGGGTCTTATCTAGCCAAACCATTGGTCATTTTCTTAAAACAATAAACATTTATATACTTTTTAACCACAAATGCTTGTCTTGCACATGCACGTCTTCACGTATTACGTAATCCCATTGGAAAGGTCACGCGCGGTTAGCTCTTCGTCTGTGTACTCCGGTTCAGAAAGGTATAGGGTATGGTGAAAAACTCCATCTCATTTCTTTTCGACTGAAGGAAGAAAGATATCTTGGATGACATAGGGGTGAATAAATTATCAAGAAATTTTAATTTGAAAATGAACTACTCCTTTAAGTGTCCAAAAAATGTCTTCACATTAAATGCTGCATGGAATGTTCATAATCATTCTAATCATAATCCAAACATTTTAAAATGTGTGTTTTATCATCCGAGCAGTCAGGCATTGTGGATGAGCGGATCGTCTGAATTTTTAAAAGGAGTAATAACTCATGCTCACTTCTCATTTTTGGAACAAATGTGGATGAGTTGGCAATTACTGTCTTAAGAAATCATACCCTGACAACTCCTGAGACTAGGTACAGGGCCTTGGAAGACTTTTGCCAAGTACCTGTCACATTAATTTTCCAAGTCCCTGATCAGTTAGCTAACTTTAAATTAGATTCAAATACCTAACATTCCTAATGCTTGGAGAAAACCCTCTGAAATCAAAAGTGCATTGAGAATGCAAAGGCATATCCCAGTGCAACAGAGCAAATCAAGCCATTTCAAGAGAATCTTAAAGCAAAGAGGACACACATGTGGTTCCATGAAATGTGCCTATATGTCAAATGGGCTTGTCAAACAAAAAGACTGCGCCAAAGAAGACCTAGAATGCCATGGAGGGACTTGTGGGAGTTTTTCATTTACAATTTCATGATGTACCAGTTCAATAGAATGAATCACACTTTCCGCTGGTACACGAGAGAGGTCAAGAGGGCAGAGATTAGGAGAGCCTTTCTTCTGTTTCACACAGATTGCCACCATCTCCTTGCATTTTTGCTGGTCTTTTCTTGAAAAAACAAACCTCCGTGAGAGAACACAGATTGGATTTCCCTGTTGATATTCCCCAGTTACTTGCTACATCAGTAGAAGACTCTTTTAGTCTCTTGCTCTACATATTTTAATCATAATCCATCAGGTTAGGGCATACTTATCACTTAGATCTACAGTAGACATGACCATATTTCAGATCCATAAGTCATGAGTGTCCTAATACAGGTGCATCTCAATAAATTAGAATGTCGTGGAAAAGTTCATTTATTTCAGTAATTCAACTCAAATTGTGAAACTCGTGTATTAAATAAATTCAATGCACACAGACTGAAGTAGTTTAAGTCTTTGGTTCTTTTAATTGTGATGATTTTGGCTCACATTTAACAAAAACCCACCAATTCACTATCTCAACAAATTAGAATATGGTGACATGCCAATCAGCTAATCAACTCAAAACACCTGCAAAGGTTTCCTGAGCCTTCAAAATGGTCTCTCAGTTTGGTTCACTAGGCTACATAATCATGGGGAAGACTGCTGATCTGACAGTTGTCCAGAAGACAATCATTGACACCCTTCACAAGGAGGGTAAGCCACAAACATTCATTGCCAAAGAAGCTGGAATTGAGGCAGTAATTAAAGCAAAAGGAGCCCCTACCAAGTATCATTTATTCAGGAGGTCCTTGAAGATTTAATTTATGAAAGATTGGAATACAGCAGGAGAGTTGGCCAGCCCATACGGCATTACCTGATATTCATAGTGCCCCCTAGTGGTGAGAAAAGCTGTTTTCCATTCATCCCCTTCTTTGATTCTGATGAGATTATATGCACTTCGAAGATCGAGCTTGGTGTAGATTTTTGCTTCTCTGAGTTGTTCTAGTGCTGATGGCACTAAAGGAAGGGGATAGCGAAACTTAACAGTAATATTATTCAGTCCTCTATAATCAATACACGGTCTTAGTCCACCATCTTTCTTCTCCACGAAGAAGAATTCTGCAGCTGCTGGGGAGGTTGATGGTCGGATAAAACCGGATTTCAAGGCTTCATCCACATACTCTTCCATGGCTTGACTTTCGTTTCTGGAAAGTGGATATACTTTACTCTTGGGGGGGGAGGGGGAGGGGCTTTCCACACTGGTTGCGAGACATGATTGGGGTGTTGCAGTGATACAGTGACTCATACAGAAAGATGACCAGCGTGTCAATTCACCTCGATGCCATGAGAGTTCGGGGTCGTGAGTAGAGAACCATGGATATTCTAAAACAAGTTCGTGTTTGGGAGAGTCGATGATGTAAAAGGCGATGGATTCCTTATGAAGGGTTCCAACTTGGAGGGTGAGTGTTTTGGTCTGGTGAGTGATGCCTTTTCCAATCAATTCACCATCGATAGCCTTGACTTGGATAGGTGGGGTGCACATTTGTGTAGGGATTTGATATTTGGTTACGATGTCCTGGTGGATGAGATTCAGGGTGGCTCCGGAGTCAATCGTCGCTGTGAGGTCAAGAGAGAGAGTATCAGTTCTTAAGGCAACAGGGAGTGTGAATGACTTGTTGCTTAAAAGGGCAAAATGTTCAATATTTACCCGGGGATTATTTTGAAGCTTGTGGGGGCATCCTAAACTGCGGTGGCCTGATTCACCGCAGTAAAAACATAGTCGTTGATGTCATCTCTGTTCTCTTTCACTCTCCGATAGTCGGGACACGTTTATTTGCATGGGTTCCTCAGGGGAAGACATTTCCACAGGGCTGGGTGTGAGATCGTTGGTTCGCCCACCTTTTCCACTTCTCCTTTTAGGAGCTTGTCTCATGAGGTTATCAATCCTGATGGCGAGTGTGACAAAATCGGAGAAGGAGGACTCCTCACCCTTGCATGCAAGTTCTGCCTGAAGATCGCAGTTGAGACTTTTGTTTAACATAGCTTTTAAAGCGACATCATTCCATCCACTCTGGGCAGCGAGCGTTCTGAATTCAATGGCAAACTCAGCAGCTGAACGAGTACCTTGTGTCAGATTGATGAGCGGTGTCGAAACATCCTTTCCGCCGTGAGGATATTCAAGCACTTCACGGAGTTGTTGAATGAAGTACGTCACTGAATTCCTCAGGCGTGAATCCGAGTCCCAAACGGCTGCTGCCCAGTCGATAGCTCTGCCCGTCAACAGTGTCATGATGAAAGCGCACTTTTTGCCCTCTGATTCGAATCTCTCTCCTTGATGATCGAGATAAACTTGTACTTGGCGAATGAAGCCCTTGCAT
>NW_015547662.1:1825639-1826024 GCF_001515605.1 Sinocyclocheilus anshuiensis | reverse complement strand
AAGCAGAGGAAGCAGAGGGAGTGGAGCACGGTCAGTACTCGGGCGAGGGCTCCCTCTGCTGGCTTGGCGTTACAACCTGTATATGGTCAGATTTAGTTTTGTCATCTGAGTGGTGGCTCAGTGAGTAGTCTTAACCTGAGCACAGGCAGAACGAACAACAGCAAACTAAAGGTAAACACACATGAACTTAAATATAAGAGCATACAAATATGATAAGGCACACACACCTGAACTAAATAACAAAATCAAATCTGTAACAATGACAACAAACTAGGCAGGGAGGAATGGTGCAAGTCCATGTGATGTGTGTGTGAGTCAGTCAGTCTGTCTGTCTGTCTGTCTGTCTATCTATCTATCTATCTATCTATCTATCTGTCTGTCTGTC
>NW_015547662.1:1814557-1825434 GCF_001515605.1 Sinocyclocheilus anshuiensis | reverse complement strand
TCTATCATCTGTCTGTCTGTCTGTCTGTCTATCATCTGTCTGTCTGTCTGTCTGTCTGTCTATCTGTCTGTCTATATATTCAAAATGTTCAAAAATATTTTTTTAATGCACCATTTTTTATTTTTTATTTTACATGGATAATAAGAAATGTTTATTGAACTAGTTATTTTAAATTGTAATAATAATTCACAATATTACAGTTTTTACTGTACTTTAGAACAAATAAATGACCTTGGCAAGCATATAACTTAGTGACAGCTTATTAAAAAAAGGCAAATAAAAACAATCAATTTCTGTATTCTATATTTCAAAGCTTTCTGACAGAAAGTTGTCGTTTTCAGCCTCAGTGTGTTTCATCCTTCAGACAGCGTTCAGTTTTCCTCATTCCTCTCTAAACCTCTCTAACCCTTCTTTCAGGACAGGCTGCTTGCTGACAGTTTGAAGAAGGTGAGTAGCGAGAAACAGGCTTAATATCTCTTTTAGAAAGTTTTAACGAAAAACTTCTCACCAATATACAGTTTGTGGAAAGTTTGAATGTGTTTATCTGTCACCCACTCGCTCTTTTTCTTTCTCCTTTACACATATTCACGAAGTGAACTTCACTGCATTAAAATCCTGCATCAGAGATTAACAGGCAGCTGGGTGCGAGAGAAACACTCAAACACACTCCCACTCACATCTCAAACCTGTTCACTGCTGCACACCGACCGCTGAGGAACAAATGACCTTGTGTGAGTGTGTTTCCGTGTTGAGTGCTGATGTTGATGTTAGCAATAGTGCACAAGTAGCTTCTGCTGATCAAAGACGTTCAACCAAGCAGAAACAAGCTGACATTTTTTTCTCGAAAGAGAAAAAAAATGACAAAACAGAAGAAAGATTATTGTGCAATTAATTCTTTACTCCTAGTGATACTAAAGTTGAATTGTATTAAAATGGTTGGAGTCATGGCAAAGCAGTTATCTCATGTGTTCTGGTGAAGCATCCTGATCAAAATGGTACATTTAACCAGATAACTCTTTCTATATTAACAGGTTACTTTTTTAATTTATCATTCAAAACTATACTTTTTCAAGTATGTCACTTTTCTGTTTAATTAAAGGAATAGTTCATCCAAAAAAGAACATTTGCTGAAAATGTACTCACCCTGAGGCCATCCAATATGTAGACAAGTTTGTTTCTTCATTAGATTTGGAGAAATGTAGCATTACATCACTGTCTCAGCAATGGATCCTCTGCAGTGAATGGGTGCCGTCAGAATGAGAGTCCAAACAGCTGATAAAAACATCACAATAACCCACAAGCAATCCACACCACTCCAGTCCATCAATAAACATCTTGTCAAGTAAACAGATGTTTGTTTGTAATAAACAAATCCATCATTTAGGCATTTTAACTTTAAACCTTCGCTTTTGGCCAAAATACCAGTTCATAATCCATAATAACACTTCCTACCATTGGTGAGCATGTGATTTGAATTTCTCCAAATCTGTTCTAATAAAAATAATTAATGAATTAATTAATTTAAAAAAATCTGCATCTTGGATATCATTTTTAATAGCAATTTTCTTTTTTTGGGGTGAACTATTCCTTTAATTTATTTTTTAAAAATTAATTTGAAGACATCTGAAAAAACAACAAAAGCGACCTGCAAGTGAAGTGAAGTGTAGTGCTACATTCCTTGAAGAGAATGAGTATCTGCCTGTGAGTAAAAGTGTGTAATTTTAGAAAAAGAACCGTCTTTTTCACTAGTTGATTTACTTTGTTTAATAACAAAATGTCCAACAGTGGATATAAATGCCTTAAAGTAGTAGTAGAATCCTGTCATTTTACTAACTGTCAAATTATGTGCTGTGCTTGACATTTTAAAAATTTTTGGATAATGTTTTGTCAAAAAATGTCCTAACTAGCATTTTCTGCTTTAATGTGACCTTCACATTTTAAAAAAAGAAAAAAGTTCTTGTTACTTTAGAAAGTAACATTTACACTCAGTTATTTGCTGTCCCTCTGTACTGTAGCTGTTTAATAAATAAATTGCTCGAATATACAATTTGACTATTATTACTCTTAGTAAAGACTCCAGACACCGAACTTAAAGACATCATATTATGCACAACATACATTAGTAAGAAATAATTTATTTCAGAGAGAGTGACAGAGAGGCAGAGAAATGCGATGAAAGATACAAGGAAAGAACTTCTTAAGCAACAAAGAGGATTTTAAATTCACTTCGTTGCTGTTCACTTCAGAACAGACTGAAGGACGCCTCCTTCTCACAAATGTTTCTGTCACACCTGCAAATGTGATAATTAACGGGTGATATTTGAAATTCTTTGAGAAGTTGACATTTTTGTCCCTTCCTTGGTGTAAAAGTGGGAAAAACGCATTTATTAAATATATTCCAGGTATTTATTAGTTTTAATTAGTATTCTTTTCTCAAATTAGTAAATATACATTTTCCTTTCTCTGTTCATAATATTTCCAGCTTAACCTGTTTTGAGTGGAATATTTCAATTTTTTTCATGTGCCTTCATGCCTGTTAGTCTTTAGTAATCCTGTTAAAAAAAATGTAACTAGCAAAAGGAACAACAGCACAAACTGTTAGTATTAGAAATCGGAAAGTATATTTAATATATAAATAGATGCTATATTTTCTGTAATTAATAAATATCTATTAATTTTTTAATTTTTTTTAATTTATTATTTATTTCATTTTATTTCAGCTTTATTTCAATTAACAAAAAATATTTGAATAGTTTAGGATCAGTTATTAATAAAAAATCTGGTGTGCTGCCTTTACTGCGTTAAGCTTTAACCCTTTCCTATACCAACCGTATGTGTGTGTGTGTGTGTGTGTGTATGTGTATGTTAGACCAGTTTTAAGTGTTTATGTAGTACGTTGGACTAGTTTAAGTGTTTATGTAGTATGTTAGACTAGTTTAAGTATTTATGTAGTTAATAAAGCCTTACTTGTATCACACTTGACGTTGTTCATTGTTTGCTCATAACTGGAGTCACTTAATCATGCAGATTTATGCTACAAGCTCTTTGTAGAGTTGTACAGTAAGAAAGTTATTTCCCTTAACCAGGAAATTAACGTTCTTAGAATTGACAAGACAGTTGACCCTGAGAGGTCAAGTAAATATCTACAGCGGATCTAAATATTTATAATTAATTATAACTAGTTATGATTAATTATTCATATTTCCCCATGAGCTGATTCGCTACACCCAGCTCAGCTGGAATTTGCACTGTTGTGATAAACTCAGAAATTCAAAATGTCAGAATCACTGAATTCGTAACCCATTGTTCATGTGAGTTCCTCATTTCTGAGTTCTGAGTCTTACTTTCAAAGGATTCCAGCTGAGTCGAGTCTTGGCTTGCTCAGTTAGTTCAGCAGCTCTTGCTTGAGGTTGTAAAATCAGAGAAAGGTCTTTCTTTTTGATTTCCTGAAGGAAAGAGCAAAAAGCAGTGCAAAGAAGGATATATTTTTTCTTTCTGTCGGTCTCGGGAGAGAGAAGGGATGATGGATGTATAAAGGGGGAATGAATACAGTGTTGTGGTCGTCCATCTTGCTAAATGTGACACACTGACACAATGGGGTATAGCTCAGGGGTCAGAACACAGAAAGACTCTCTCATAGGGACTGTGGGGCTAAAACACACACACACACACACACACATGCACAGCGATCATAACCTACAATTACTTTAATGAATTAAAGGAGGTAGAAGGATTAAAATTGCATCAGTGGATGAGACTACTACCGGTTTGCTTTGTGTCAGTAGTCACAGCCGGAAACAAGTGATGAACGAACTGCAAACATAGAACATATTGCAGATCAAGCATTTATGCGTATCATTTTGTTACTTTGTAGGATTACTTTAAGGTCTTCATTTGTATTTTTTAAATAAATAAATATTATTATTTTATTATTATTAAAAATAGAAATTGCATTATCTAATAATGATAATTTAGAGATTGCATAAATGACCTTTAAAGGGTTAGTTCACCCAAAAATAAAATTCTGTCATTAATTACTCACCCTCATGTCGTTCTAAACCCGTAAGACCTTCGTTCGTCTTCGGAACACAAATTAAGATATTTTGATGGAATCTGAGAGCTCCCTGACCCTGCATAGACAGCAATGTAATTACCATGATCAAGGTCCAGAAATGTAGCAAGGAGATCGGTAAAATAATCCATGTGACATCAGGGGATCAACCGTAATTTTACGAAGCTACGAGAATACTTTTTGTATGCAAAGAAAACAAAAATAACGGTGCCATTTTGGAGAATATCCACTGAACGTAAACAGCGTATGCTATTTGGTGTCAGCCACACCACACGGGATACGTTGTTTTCGTTGAGATCAAAGTGTAAACAACGTAGAAAACATATCCGCGTGACGCAGCTGACACAGAATAGCTTACGCTGTTTACGTTCAGTGGATATTCTCCAAAATGGCACCAGGGTGACGCGGAGGAGACGAATTGTTGAATAAAGTCGTTATTTTTGTTTTCTTTGCATACAAAAAGTATTCTCGTAGCTTCGTAAAGTTACAGTTGAACCCCTGATGTCACATGGATTATTTTATCAATCTCCTTGCTACGTTTCTGGACCTTGATCATGGTAATTACATTGCTGTCTATGGGAGGGTCAGAGAGCTCTCAGAATTCATCAAAAATATCTTAATTTGTGTTCCGAAGATCAACAGAGGTCTTATGGGTTTAGAACGACATGAGGGTGAGTAATTAATGACAGAATTTTCATTTTTGGGTGAACTAACCCTTTAAAGTGACCCCACAAAGTAACAAACTGACATGCATATGTTTGATCTGCAATATGTTCTGCATATGTAAAATGCATTTGATTTGGGCATTTTTTTATTTTTTATTACGAGCTATATATGCAAACAGCAGGTACATCTTGCCTTATTCAAAATAATTAATATTAACCAACATTAGCACAAAAGTAAGAACAAATAAGTCACATGTATGCAATAAGTTGTGTGTGAGTGTGAGAAGAGTGTGTACCACCAGAGGAAGTGTACATGTGTATGTGTGTGACTACTTGAAAATCGAACCCTTGACTGTCACTTATGAAAATAAACTTGATGGATTCTGAAGGAACCATTTTACAGTTTACTCTCTTTAACTAAATATACACTGCAAACATCTGAAATGTCATTTAGACTAGTCAGAATTTTCCATGAAATGCTAGAAGGGAGTTTTTTTTTTGGATGTGCCTTTTAATCTTGTTTACTCTACACTGTTTGGGTTTAGCCATAAAACAGGGTTTGTGAAAATATCCTATAATGAGACAAGAACATGTCAGAATGTCACATTACAGCACAGAGTGAACGTACTGTCGTGGGTTTTGCAAACAGTTGCTTATTTTGTAAAGAGGAATCACTGTGAAACTATACATACACACTACCGTTCAAAAGTAAAAACAATAAAATTTAGATGTATTTAGATGTAATTACATTTTTTAAATAAATATCTTTACTGTTAGTCTAAATGTCTTTAATTCTATAAATGTATACATTACATTGTCACTTTTGCTCAATTTAACACATTTTGCGGAGTAAAAACATTAAGTAAAAAAAAAAAAAAGCTTTAATTGATTTGATATTTTCAAACTTATTCTCTGGATCCAAGCATAGCTGAGCCAAACCCATCTGTTATAGAACATATCATGGTCTAAGAGACCCAATTTCTGTCCTTTTACTTTATGCAATATGTTTAAGGTGGAGTTTACTGCACTGTGTATTATCCTGCTTACTACATTAAAATGTATTAAAATAAATGTACATGACATGAGTTGAAACGTAAGAAGAGAGCAATAAGAGACAACCACTGTGTGATGGTAGTATATGATAATCATTCAGTACCATGGTACACTTGAAGATTTTAAGGCTGATTTTAAGCCCAATTTGAACCCCTGAACAATTGGAGGTGGGGGGGGGTGTCCAGATTCTAGGCTTGTCGCAAACTATTTTTTGTCCAAAATATTCTCCATTATGTGGTGTCTTTAAGATTATTTTAGTGCTCCCGATCGAGACGGAGTGTCCCCGAACTCAAATCGGAATCTCGATCGGGCTGCCTATGACGTGATACCTGCGATAGCCAATGAGAGTGAGCAAGCGTCGCCTACTGGATGTTGCGTGCTTCTATAGCTGAAATTTGGCAGCCACACACATGCCACGAAAGTAGGGTACTGAGAAAGAACATCACCCATCCTCCATGTGTTTTTCTTCTCTAGTCGCATTTGATCTCGCGAGTCTCCGTGAGATCTCGTGTCACTGTGAAATCGTTCCTACAATCAACAAGAGTGTGGTCTCGTGGTCTGGTCGAATCATCTAGAGTGTGTTTTCAGAGGATTATAAGGCTAAAAATCGGTTGAAACTGTGTTTATGTCTGTGGTCTCCCATGGTTTTAAAATCAGTTAAGATTTCAAAATCGTCTAGTGTGTCCCAGGCCTTACTTAACTGTACCAACTTTTTTTGTAAGAGGCCTGAATTATACATTCTTTCATGCAAGAGACTATAATGCTGGATTGAGGGAAAACCTGAGGTAGTTTTCTGTCTCCCCTGCTCTCAGTCCTGGCCTCTTTCTTTCCCTTTCACTGCACACCTGCAGTTAAGATTATAGCAGACTTATCTGTGCTGTCTTAAAGCTTTGGGAGTCTGCCTGCTTATCCATCTCACAGACTTCTTCTCACTGACCGAATGTCTACTACTATTCTGTTTTTCTCCATTCTCTTCTCAGTATGACCAGTGTGATGGTGAAACCGGGTTGTGTTCTTCCACACAGATGTGCTTCTCTGTGCTTCTGTCAGCTTCTTTTCAGCTGCTCTGTTTGCTTCTGCTTTTCTCACTTCATCCTTTTCTGTTTTTCTCCAGATGGGCCAGATTGTTGCATAGACTTCAGCTCAGTGGGATTGTTATTATTAGGCTAGGTGTAAAGGTGTGTGTGTGTGTTTAAGTGTGTATACATTTATGTAGTATGGCTGGCATGGGCAAAGGTGTGAGTGTGTTAAATCAACTTAGTACAACTTAGTATAGTACGGTTGTCTTAACTGACAATAACAAATACAATCTAGGGAAGATAGCTATGATAGTGTCACGCTACACTGTAAGCAAACGCACAAAGATGAAGATGAACGTTTAGAAAGTCTTTGATCCAACACACAGACTAACACTGACGAGACCGGACAAAGAAAAGCAAAAGGAACTGAACTAATATACATGAGATAACTAGACACACCTGAACATAATCAAATGAATAACCATGACAACCAATTCAACCAAGGGAAACGTGCAAACGGAAAACAATGTCCGAACTAAGGCATACTGTGACAGATAGCTTATTGCCACAATATGTACTTGTATATGGCTCATTACATTTTTATTTGCATTTAGAAAGGCTTTGGTAATTAAACATTTGATATTTTGGCGGTCATAAAGTAAAAATGTCAGGATCATACAGCTCTCCTGAAATAATAGTGAAAAAAAAAGCCTCATTACAATAATAATTCTTAAGTATAAACAAAACATTACATAGACTGAGAATTATTTATTATTATTTCTCAGGGGAATAAAAGATAACAAAATTGCTTCACTGCTTGTTAGTATTTGACAAACTTTGGTACACTAATCCCTAAAAAAAAAAGAAAAAAGACCACTGTAGACACTCATGACTGCATGTCAAGGTCAAAATATCAGATAATATAAATTTTTATGACAAGGCAAGGAGAGTTCAGGTTGTGAAATATCATGTGGTGTGACTCTATATTTATGAATTGATAATTCTGAGCAAGTGGAATAGATTGGGATATATATAATTTAACATTTTGGATGTATTAAATGTTGAATTATGATTTTGTATTATATGTTGAATTATGATTTCTTTTTTTCACAGAGTGTGACGTCATATTACGATTATTGCAGTGTCCGTAGAAATTTCATTTGCTCAAAGTCTCGAGTGATCGCGCCATGAGATGTGTGTACTCACATATATTGAAGGTTTCGGGAAATATACTTTTAATTTACTTTGTTTACTCCACATTATATTTTTAGAGTTATTAGATTATTATTTGTTTATTGGAAGTGGTATGAAGTCTATTAAACCATAAGAAACCGTTTTTGAGAACATTTCTGAGAACTTGAGTGAGCCCTTTTTTAGTAGGAGTTGGAATCTGAAACCCATTAAATCTAGAGTGGTATAAGTGGTAATATCAAACCCACATGTCTCAGTCAGTTTAGTCAGATGTATTTGTGTGTTGTGTTTTCAAGAGGCTGGTGACAAAATTAAGTGGACAGAGATAAAGAAAGATCTATTCTCCAAGCATCAAAATAGACCGATGTCTTCCAGAACACAAAATCCCTGCATTAAAAACATGTCTTTTTTAAATAAAAGCAATCCTTGTCATGTCCGCTGGACACATCAATTTGAAATGAGAGATACAGTTGTTTTCCTGTGTTAGTTAGAGAGTTGTTTTGATCGCCTTCAGTGTGCATTTCAGATGGTAATGACACCCTTCGCTTATGAATTCTACACCTGCCTGCCTGATAACAGCTTGTGTGGTTTTGCTTTCCAATCTCCATTTTCAAAAATATACCTATTATATTGGCAAATGAGGGGATTTTCTCTCCTCCGACACAAGCGGCATTCTGATTGGGAAACTTGAATCCCTGTCAGCGTGCTATCTTATCTTTTAAGCCTAATGGCATACACTTTTCTGTCTCTGCCTCACTCTAATTTCAAATCACTCCAGTAACATATTCATGAATTCATAATGGAAGAGAAGATAGACAACTTCAACTGTTTTAATCAGGAATTTATTAATTGATCTTCGCATGATGACAAGAAGCGTAAGTCTGGGAAGACGGCGAGCTGTGCATTTGAATGGCATTTCTGCAATTTTGTATTTTCTATAACAATGGTTTTTGCATATTTCTGCACGACAATATTGTTGATGAAATAATTTTAGATATCAAGAGCGAATATCTGGACTTGTCAATGAAAGCTGCACAGCTACAATTTACTATGTGCCCGCAATGCACTTTGTCCAAAATAGTCACTCAATAAGACATAAATGAAAATGGTATTTAATAAAGGTATTTACCGGTATTATAATGTACTGTATCATCAAAATCGATGTACCATTGCTTTCTGACACATTTTCCCACTCATCACTTGATGTCAGGAATAGGCAAATTTATTTTTTAAATTCTAATTCAATCAGTACAAAACAAATTTCTTCATCTTACGTAAGCATCGGCTAGAAAAGTAATAATTTAACTATTATTGGAAAATGGCTTCGTCAAGGCAAACAACATTTTATTTTATTATTTTATTTTATTTTGTTTTGCGTTTTGTTTGGCTATTTATTATGCGTTGCGCCATATAGCCACGCCCACCTTTAAATTTAATTGGACACAATCCTAGTAAATATTACATATCAATCATGGACGAAAAGAGACTTATTGAATAAGTTGGAAACCATCGGCTACAGATGATTAAAAAAAAAAAAGTTCCAAAAAGAAAACCATAAAAAGTGTGGCGTTTGGAAGCTTTGCTGAAGCAAAGGTAATACAAGGTATGTGTTCTTCATTTTATGTTCTTCAGCTGTGTAGTGCTTTGTGAGAGAGAGCACGCGGACTCGTCCATGCTCTGTTCAGATTCACTGTGATTGCTGCATTTTGTTGCGTTCGGGTTCACTGTGAACAGATTCAGAAGAATTGCTTTGACTGGAATCTTGTCGCCTTGCGTCTGGTGTAAAACTAGTCTTCCAAACCTGTAAATCTCATAATCCTCTACCTGTCATTTAGTTTCCACTACAGACATAAAGACCCCGAGTCCATCAATTCTGTTTATGAGCTAATGGAGCTCTAATTTAACATAATGTCCAAACAGTAATCAACTACTGTTGCTGTCATTAATCACATAAATCAAACCTGCGTTGCATGTGGAGAGTAACAATATGGTATGAGTGTAGAGTGATTCTGCACTGTGAAAAAGATCAAACTGCCACTGACAGATTGTCATGGAAATATGTAGCAGGCCCAGTGGTGTAGAAGTACCTGAAAGCCATACTCAAGTAAAAGTCATTTAGTTTCCACTACAGACATAAAGACCCCGAGTCCATCAATTCTGTTTATGAGCTAATGGAGCTCTAATTTAACATAATGTCCAAACAGTAATCAACTACTGTTGCTGTCATTAATCACATAAATCAAACCTGCGTTGCATGTGGAGAGTAACAATATGGTATGAGTGTAGAGTGATTCTGCACTGTGAAAAAGATCAAACTGCCACTGACAGACTGTCATGGAAATATGTAGCAGGCCCAGTGGTGTAGAAGTACCTGAAAGCCACACTCAAGTAAAAGTACAGATATCTTACCTCTGTGAGGCTTGTAGGCTCCCGTCGAGCAGCCAAAGGTCAGCACACAGCTCGGGCCGGGGGTGCCATATTGTCCTGTTCGCTTGAGAGCGGAGATCTCGTCTCAGAGGAATGGGCCAGGGGGCTGCCACCCAGGGTTGAACGGGGTGATAGGAGGCTTAAGAGAGGCTGCTTGGGGGTGGTCCAGCCGTAGCAAGACTTGGCTAAATAAATATATATAAAAAATGTTCATACACAGCTTGAGTAGCAAGATTGTGTTCAGTTTTAACGCTTTTTTCCATTTTGTATTTTTGGGTAAGAATAAGAAGCACTTCATCCGGTATTCAAGTGTCTTTCATTCCAACATAAGAAAACATTTCTGGAATATGCATCTGACATAGCATTTAGATGTATTTACAGTTTATGTATCTCAGAGGGGACATGGATGCATTTAAACTGCAGTTACAGATGCATAAATAGGCCTAATGT
>NW_015547662.1:1812802-1814089 GCF_001515605.1 Sinocyclocheilus anshuiensis | reverse complement strand
TTCACGGTGTGTGTGTGTTCACTGCTGTGTGTGTGCACTTTGGATGGGTAAATGCAGAGCACTAATTCCGAGTATGGGTCACCATACTTGGCCACATGTCACGTCACTCACTCACTCGTCACTCACTCATCATTTATTCAACCGATTCGTTCAAAAAGCTGATTCATTCAATAAGTAAACACTGTCCATTGCTGAGACGCAAAACAGTGCTGTGATCTTTGTTTGGAACTATTTTTGTTAGCAAAACTTAGCAAAAACAAGCAATATTATGTCTAAAATGTAAGTCACTTATTGCTTTACTGAACTTGTATAAGATGATGTATAAAATGTGTTCATGCTGAAAAACGGTACTTTTTGTGTGATATAGATTAAGTTAAATATATTAAAGTATATAAATATAAAAAGCATACAGAAGCATTTTTGCCGTCTACAATTTAGAATGCCTGGAATTTTGAGTTTTAATAGATTAATAAATCAACGTGCGTTCACTTTGTGTGATCTGGTGAGCCTACTATAGCCTAACTTACTTGATAATGTCAGATCGCACATCATTACAACAACACTTACCATATTATCGCAGACGATGCTGTATATCGCACACCCCAGACTCGACTTTAGTGGAAAATGAATCAACCCATCCGCGGTTATGCATGCACTTGTTTGCACATGAGCATAGGTGTTTTTTAGGAGTCTAACTTAAAAGCGCCAGGCCACTGATTCGTCAAACCTGCTTTCCTTCAGTCCGTGTGCTTCTGACTTCTGACTATTTTGTAGTAAATAACGAATATGCTTCGGGGAAATGTATCGGAGTAAAAGTATACATTTTAATTAGGAAATGTAGTGTAGTAAAAGTAAAAGTAGGCTGAAATATAAAAACTAAAGTAAAGTAGGCTACAGATACTCCCCAAAAATACTTAAGTACTGTAACAAAGTTTTATTACTTTATTACGTTACACCACTGAACAAGTCTTACCAGCAGCTCCAAGCATCATCAAACAGTTCATTTAACACATGCAGATCATATTTCAGAATATTACATGGAAATTTCCATGAAAAGGTACAAACTATATATATATATATATACACATATTTTGTGCCATAATGTATTGAATTCAAGGCATTTTAATGAACTTAAAGGGATAGTTCACCCAAATATGAAAATTAGCCTATGATTTACTCACCCTCAGGGCATCCTAGGCGCATCTGACATTCCACTTTCAGACAAACACAACAGCAGTTATATTTAAAATTTGCATCTGGACACCCCCCCCCCCCCTCTCTCTTTTT
>NW_015547662.1:1810766-1812592 GCF_001515605.1 Sinocyclocheilus anshuiensis | reverse complement strand
CCCCCCCCCCCCCCCCCTTTTCTGAGTGTTTTTGGGTTTATACACTTATTTTTCTTCACGGTTATGGAAAAGCAATGTGTAACAGGGTCAGATATCTCAAAATGTGTGTGTGACTTCTTTATTGTGAATAAATGTGTGCTATGCTAGTGTCCATTGACATTTCAATATGTCTCCACTTATTCAAAACATACCGATTTAATTCAACATAATTTCATCAGCTGTCTCTTTTGCCCTCAATTTCTCTGCATATCTATGATATTGCTTTGCAAATGACCTCATAGTTGTCCAGGGGATTTTTCTGAGAGTTTAAATTGGTCTCATTTAGCGATATATAGCTTCACGCTAGGATCAATGGCATCATTTGATTGGCCAATTCAACCTGTGCCATTTTGCCATTTCCTCTTTTTTGTCCTCTTTTGCCAGGTCTTCTACAAGTCCTTTGTGTTGAAAATGAAAGAAATTCCCATCCTTACTGTGGTGTCATGATGATCGTATCTTACAAAAGCTCAGCTACAACCAACACACTGTGTCCTATGAATCATAACAACTGCACCATTATCTCTCAAAATAAAATGAAAAGGGGCATTTGTCAGTGATTGCAATTCATCTGAGGCACAGCAAAATATGTTGTGGGTGAGGAAAGCTACTTTATTTGGTAGAGCAGACGTGGGCCAAATAGGTCAGTGTGGTTTAGAGATCATGTGGACGCCTGTTCCTGGTGTCCTGGTTTCTAAAACCAATTATTCCTTTAGCGTCTTTGTCTATTCTTACTGATGGGCACATGCCACCTTAGAATAGTAAGACGTTTTTGAATGCAATGCTGCACAGTAAAAAGTGTGCACATCCCAGATATTTAACGCTAAACAAACAATGTCCATATGTAAATCACACACACACACACACACACACACACACAAAAAAAAAAATAAAATAAAATAAATATATATATAAATAAATGTTATGCGGTTTTATTACTTCTAATTAACTAGCATACCTCACAATTGTGCAAACATCAAAATTAAAACACAGAAAATGCAGAACTGATGGGAGTTGACAGTAATTCTCCTAGTTGGATTAATATTGTTCACTTCAAATTCATCAGAAAAGATTATCTCACCCAAAGTATTGTGTTGGTTTTAATGAGTTATGTTTTTTTTCCCCCAGTCAAAAGCTCCCTTGTGAACCCGTAACTGATGGTGTATCTTTGATTCACAAAATCACAACTCAATTTAAGGTACACAATTCACTTTACATAATGAAACATGATCAAAGCATAGTAACAATATATCAGCCCAGTTAAAGGGGTCATATGATGTTGCTAAAAAGAACATTATTTTGTGTATTTGGTGTAATGAAATGTGTTTATGCGGTTTAAGGTTCAAAAAACACATTATTTTCCACATACTGTACATTATTGTTTCTCCTCTATGCCTCGCCTTTCTGAAACTAAAGCTCATTGGTCTGAAAAGCAAGGTTTGCTCTGATTGGCCAGCTATCCAGTGCATTGTGATTGGCCGAATACCTCAAGCGTGTGACAGAAATGTTACGCCCCTACCATACTGTGATGCCTTGTCCCGGCCGGAGCGAAGAGACAAAAACATTAAAACCCATTATAAACGAAGCATTTGTTGCATCCAGTGGGGACATAATTACGGATTATAATGACTTATACTGTCTTTTTACACGTTGCATCGCGCCACGTAAACATAAAAACATGTCTGCATTTGTGATCGGAGAAATGACAAACAACAAGCCCTACTCTACACTGCCCAAAAAACTCGCTTTAAATATAAAAAATATAAAATATAAAAACTCTTTAAATATAA
>NW_015547662.1:1808204-1810253 GCF_001515605.1 Sinocyclocheilus anshuiensis | reverse complement strand
CACAGCACGAAGTTGATGTATTTCCTCAGCGACCAGCACGGATCAGCTCCAGGCATGACGAAGCGGATATCGTCCTTATCGTCCTTTATTTGAAGGACAAGTTCTAACAGCTCCTTAAATTATATTCATTATGTTTTGTAAAATATATGTTTAAGATTAAATGTTTTTCTTGTGGTAATGCTTTTGTTTGGATCAGGGAATTTAATACATTCATTTAAAATACTTTCAGAAAGTCAATTTATAACTTTGGAACTAAATGATCTCTTTAGGCAGTAGCAAAAAATCAAAAACAACACCAACAACAAAAATAATTACAATGAAATAAAAATAAAAAGTCAATGTGACAACTACAAAATGATAAAATACTGTATATTACATACAAAAGCAAATTAATTTCTGTATAAAACAGAATATAAAGGCAATTACCAACAGTTTCTGAAATACATGAATACATAGTCTAAGGTTGGAAAATTAGCCCTTGGAACATCCAACAAAAACAATATAGCCAAATCTCTGCTGGTTGTCATATTTCTATTGTTGCACATTATATACAGTTTTACTATCCAGCTCTTCTCCTCTTCAAAGATTTTTCCCCTCCCTCTTTTCTTTTTTGACTTCTTCTCTCTTTAAAACGTAACTATAAAGCCAGTCTTTCAGAAGAAAAAAAATTCCATGGATCCAACAATCCTTTTCAGTAAAACAAAGTCTGCTGTCTATGTCTATATTCAGCATTGGCTAATACCTCAACCTAATAGGCTAACTTTGATTTCTCTGCTAACCAATGGATTAGTCAATTTATGTGTACTTTCTTATTCGAGATTAGCCTTAGGTCATCCTTAAACCAATGAAGCAGAATTAATTTCAGTCTAGTTGTAAACAGCTTTCACTCTGATCCAGGACCAGCCTCCCTCTCCAACATTCAAACCTTAATCGTTTTAAGCGTAGCAGCAAAACCCCGCAGAGCATCAAGGTGGTCTGGCTCAGGTCAGGGTCAAACAACAAGGCTTTGGGATGTAATCAGAGCTGATCTGGGATAGAAGTTATATCCACCTGTTTATTGTCTTTAGCACCTACTTCCCATGGTGATCTGCAGAATAAAAACAGAAAAAAGTCAGCACACCTTGGCTCCAAAAATACAAAAATTGAATAACAGACTATCACACATGTGGTGACGTTTTGAGCATGCAGGCTCTTCTTCAGACCATCTCTATGCAGAGAGGGACACATGTATTTTATGCAGTGTTGTGTGTCTCAAGTTGTCAAGTTGTTGAACAATGTATGTGTGCTGCAACCACAGAATGATTTAATTTCTTATATTAAAAAGAATATCTAAAACATTTAGGTTCACATAATTTTTCTAGGTTAATTTTACTTGTTTTTATAGTATTTTATGACAATTAAAAATGTTCAGTGGTAATGTGACTTTCTAATTGTTTTTTGCAAACATTTAAGCATTATTTAATTGTTTTTATAGTATTTTATGACAATTAAAAATGTTCAGTGGTAATTTGACTTTCTAATTGTTTTTTGCAAACATTTAAGCATTATTTAATAAAAAAAATAATTTTGGCATGGGACATACATATGACAACATAGAGGTTTAGGTCATGAGTAAGATATAATAATTGAATGTAAATATACAAATATATTCATAATATAAATGCTTCATAAAGTTTTTTTACATTTCAAAATGTGTGCATAAATAAAAACATTTACATTTTAGATGATGTCGTTATGTCCATGTTGTACGTTTCAGTATACAACTTTAAAGTGAAGCGACGTGACATGTGGCCAAGTATGGTGACTCATACTAGGAATTAGTGCTCTGCATTTACCCATCCAAAGTGCACACACACAGCAGTGAACACACACAAACCATGAACACACACCCAGAGCAGTGGGCAGCCATTTATGCTGCGGTGCCCGGGGAGCAGTTGGGGTTCGGTGCCTTGCTCAAGGGCACCTCAGTCATGGTATTGAAGGAGGGAGAGAGCGCTGTACATTCACTCCCCCCACCTACAATCCCTGCCGGTACGAGACTCGAACCCG
>NW_015547662.1:1796959-1808141 GCF_001515605.1 Sinocyclocheilus anshuiensis | reverse complement strand
TTGAAGGTGGGAGAGAGTGCTGTACATTCACTCCCCCCACCTACAATCCCTGCCGGTACGAGACTCAAACCCACAACCTTTGGGTTATGAGTCCGACTCTCTAACCATTAGGCCACGACTTCCATGACTTAAACATCATATGTATACATTGTGTATGCATCCTGTGAAAACTAATGAGACCAGGCTGGAATAACAGAAGATAAATTCTCTGTAAGTGTGACTTGAAAAATTGACAAGGAACGATTTGTAATTACTTCTGTAAACATTAGCCTTTTCCAATTAAGAAATAGTGACCTATTCCAGTTATAGGATAACATTAACTTTCAGATGGATTCAAACAGCAGGCAGGCTTATGGTTGTCTTAATTGCAGACACAAGGGAGGCTCATCTGCGACTGAATTACTTTGTTTATCCTCTTTTCAAGGCACGATTCTAAATCTGATGCGATTGCCACATCTTGATAATCATAAACTTTAATAAAACAACAAATATGATTAGAAATCTAGAAATAATGCACAGTAGTATAGTATGCATTGTCAGAGTGTACTTGATACCATCATGTACAATAAACTACCCTAAAAAAAACGAGTTAATCCCGAGAGCTAATCCTGTGGTTTCAGCTAATCCAACATCAGATCAAAGAGTGACAAAGAGGTTTTAACAAGATAGTTTTAAACTTCTCTTAGTAGATACTTCCATTTTTAGTGACCATTAAGGGCTCACACAGCCTGATGTTTTAAGATAGTCAATAGAACTATGATCAGATGTGGAAGAAGGACTAATGTCTAACTGTTCATTTCCTGCTCAAGTGACTGACCTGCTTGAATGTGGATGGACACTTTCAGGCCCAGATCATCCGGACTTGATCTAATTGAATGTGTCTGTCCTCTATATGTGTGTGTTTGGATGGATGAGAGAGTGGATGTTTGTGTGTAAGGGAGAAGGACAGCAAACTCTATATACTGTATACTGTATATGTGTTCACAAGACTTAAGGACTTTTCTTCTAGAATATAAAACAACTTCTCTAGGCCTTCAGAAATTGATGTTTAGTGAGCTGACAGACCTTATTAATCAAATGTTGGTACTGATAACAATTAACCAAACCAAACTTGCAGATCTGAAAAGTAAATGTGCTCTAATCCTGCTTAAATTAATTGCAGTAATGTCTATTAATAAGGAGAAATTAGTGATTTCTTATCATTATTTTTTAATTAGGTTAAGATATTGAATTAACCTGAGCAACCATGAAGACACTGAGCTCCATTTTTTAATCAAATAAAGAAAAATGCTCTAGGAAGCACAGAACAGTAGCTTGCTAAAAGTTTCCTGTAGACTTTCTCTGCAGGTTTTAATTTTCTTATCTGATTATTTTATTTAAAGGACAATACAAATATTACATTATACATTTTGAAACAGTTTAGGGATTACTTCATGTTAAATATAAGTTAATCTCTATTGACAGTATCAGTGTCATGCTGTGAGATAGCTTAGAAATATTTGGTAACAATTTTTAATAGTCTCTACTGTCACTTTTTCATCAATTTAGCATATCCTGACATTTTATTTATCAAAGCACACACACACACACACACACACACACACACACACACACACACACACACACACACACATATATTAATTGATATAATTAAATATAATTCATATTATATATTATATAATTTATATTATATTAATTAGCACAACTGTTTCCAACATTAATAATAAATCAGCATCTTAGAATGATTTCTGAAAGATCATGTGACACTGAAAATTTTCAGCTTCACATAACAGGAATAAATAATATTTTAAAGTATATTAAAATAGAAAAACATTCATTTAAATTGTAAAAAGATTTCACAGTATTACTGTTTTTGCTGTATTTTTGATCAAATAAATGCAGACTTGATGAGCATAAGACACTTCTTTAAAAAAACATTAAAAATATATGTATATATGTTTTAAAGTTAAACTTCGCAAGACAAATTAACTTCTCTTCTATCATTTTCACCTCCGGATGCTATTAAATATTCAAGATGTAGGGCTAGTTGTTTTATGAGAAGATTTGATTGTGCTTGATTTGTCAGATCAGACACTGTCCTGCTTGCCTTTGCTGAATGCTGCATGTAATAAACATGTTTTGTTCCTCTTTAGCCCAGCTGTCTGTAAACGTAATCAAACTGAAAGACCTCAAGATGTTTAATAGTGTTTGTGGAGGTCCAGGTCGATCATTCATACCTTACCTCAGTGGTCAGCAGAGCCAATGTGTCTATGTTTCTAAATATGCCTGATTTTGCGTCGTGAGTTGTTTGCATCGTGAGTTGTTTTCCTATTATTGACCACACAGCTACAACAAGCTGACACAACATCAGTCTTGGGTGGTTCTTATTTGCTGACCATGTGAAAAGCTTTCAGTACTGTGGAGGAGGACAGGAGAGAAAAAGTGAGGGAAAAAAAAGCATTTTGAACTTTTCCATCGATCTGTGTAGGACTGCAAGAGTAAAGAGGCGCCACTGAAGCCCACACATCTGGAATGAAAGACTGTGCTTAGATTCTGATGGAGCGTCACAGAGTTTGTGTATGTGCGTGCGTTTTAATGCATTCATGCCTGACTCATAACTGACAACGGTTTGTTCTTGGTTCAAGTGGTGGGATCACAAATGACACCTATTCACAGCTACTTCAGAGAAAGGAACATGAAAAACGAACAGCCAGGGCTTTTTTAGCTCTGTATAGACAATCTTACCGTTTACTCAGAGCTAAAATTCTTCAAAAGAATGGTTCAGATTTTTTTGCAGTTATCCGTTATTTCAGAATCATCCAGAGCATATCTATTTGGTGTGTTTTTAAAATTGTTTGTGCATTGATATCAACAAGGAGGCAATGTCTGAGTGTTTGTATAGATTTTGTGTCTGTATACGTTTATACACAGCATACAGGCTCTGCATTGTTACTTAATAGCACTAAGGGAGTTTGCATACATTTGCATGGCTTTCTTTCTGGTAGTCCTCTAACTGTCATCGGCTAAATGAACAAGCCCGGTCTGTGACCCCTGCCCTCGCCCTGTGTGTGTAACAGGATTATGCCATTTGTTTCTCCAGTAAGCCCGAGGGGCGCGTCAGTGGAGTGTTTCTCCTGCCATCTGGTATCCGATCACAAAGAGAGCAGCTGGATCAAAGAAGAGCCACCCATCAGCTTAAAAGACCCCTTAAAGGGCCCCAAAATGTGACACCCAGAAACATCAGATTTAGGATTAAGTTAGGACATGACGCGATATGCCAGAGGTGTCAGATTCATTTTCGGATTGGGCTGCATATGAAAGTGAAATAATTTTAGAATTTATTATTAGAATGAATTAATAAAAATGTATAAAATATAATCTATTATTTGAATGCACACTACTGTTTAATAGTTTGGTGTCAGTATTTAAAAAAAAATATTTTTTAGAAATGAAAAATGCCAATTGAATTAAATTGATCAAATGTGAGGCGAGACATTTATAATGTTAGAACATTTTTATTTCAAATACATGCTGTTCTTTTGAACTTTTTATTAATCAAAGAATCCTGAAAAAACAAAATTATTATGGTTTCCTCAAATATTAGGCAACAAAACTGTTTTCAGCATTGATGATAATAAAAAATGTTACTTGAGCACCAAATTAGCATATTAGAATGATTAGATTAGAATGACAAGGATGTCAATGGCTGCTGAAAACCAATAAATTATATTTTAAAATATATTAAAATAGAAAACAGTAATTTTAAATTCTAATAATATTTCACAATATTGCTGTTTTTACTGTATTTTTTATCAAATAAATGCAGCCTTGGTGAGCATAAGAGACTCACAAACACTTAAAAGTCTTACCAACTCTAAATTTGACAATACTGAACTTGACACTATGTACAACATAATATAGACACACTTATAATGTGAAACACGTAAGTATCTCCATAGCTATAGCTTTATATTGCTGTGCTGCATCTATTGAAAACTGTTCTATTATTGTTTACATGTTAAGGACTATATCCTCTAGCAGAAGGATGACATTTTCTGTGTTTTTAATTTTGTAGTACACATACTTAGGTAGCATTATTTTGAGTATATAGTCACGGCTGAAAGGGTTTATGAGAAATTAATAGCCTTTAGCTGGGGCTATATTCACAGTATAGCAACTATTATCATATTTGCTTTGCATCTCCTTCTGTAATTCAGTTTGTGAAGAAGAAAATGAGAATAGGTTCAAAATCATATTGAAATTTTAATAACCCATATTTGGCTATCATGAAGCGTGTATTACCAGCACAACACTGACGCTCCAAACCCTGGGATGGATTAACAGTATTAGCACAGCCTGGAACTGAAGCTATTTGTAAAATCAGTCTCTCAGTCATTGACTATGAAAACAGAAGCATAAAGGCTGAAATGAGTTTACAGTGTCAGTAAATGCCTCTCACCCACATTTGAAAGCAGATTTTGTTTTTGTGAAATAAATCCAGAGAGAGCCATATTCCAGGCTCCCATTGACATGGTTTGCATTATCAACATTAGCTTACTAGCCTACAAGAGTATAGGACAAAATGTAAATTATATCATCAACTGCTAGTTTTAAGAATGTGGCTAACCTTTCAGTGGAAAGTTTATAATGGACAGGAGTATTGATGGCTTGACACTTGGCCTGTGGTCTCACTCTGTTGTAGATATTGAATAGTGCAGCCTCTGTGTCAGTTTTACTTGGCATTCACACTTTAAAAAGGATCGTTAACATGTAATTATAAACTTGAAGACCTTTGTGCCAATACTAACTTGCCTATCACTAATTAGGCTACACTTACAGACAGGGATGTAACTACCCAGTTACTGCAATATAAGAGTCTGTGCTAGATCTTTTTCAAGACCTAATCCATATTTTTTCTCTCTGATATGGTATTAAGACGTCTCAGGTGATTTTTACACAAAACTATCACAAAATGCAACCCAGGCTCATTGAAGGAATGTACCTGTGGCATCACTTCCAAAAAGAAATATCTAGTAACTGTCACATTCAGTTTTATCCAAAACAGATGAAAGTGGATCTGGCAGTGTTTTACATGTCCAGGTAGTTCAGAAATGAAATATCTGGTAAGCGGCACTCAAAAGTTCATGCCCTATCGCGCTTGAAAACAACGTACCATCAATACTAATCCCTACCCTAAACCTAACAAAAGAAAACTTGAAATACAATTGAATTTAGTGAAGCAACCACACCATTATAGCTTGCTTCTACAAGTCTTTGAGCTTTTGAAACTCAAATGCATATGAAACTGAATACGTGATGCAAATGTTAAAATTTATTAGTTTACAAATTATGCACTATGGTAACATTTTTTCAGGGTCATAACATAGTATTGTGCAAGGAATCGCACAAAATTAAGAGTTCTGTCATGACACCTCTCGGAGGGATTGGCATGGTAATGTACATGACAATGTTAATGTATTTGGTCTTGGCGGAATAGATCTGCTACGCTGCTGTGGCAGAGCAAGTACCGAGACTTGCTACTGCCAATACATCCAAAACATGCTGCTGTGGTCATGTAAGAAATATTGCTGCTGCAAATATAGCATACATAAAATAACCCCCATATAGCATACATGAATCATCTCGTAGCAGATCTATACAGGTGGAGCTGGGGAAGGTGGAGGGTTTCTGAAGCAAGCTGCAACTGCTACGGCAAGCATTAGTCATATATTTGAATGTTGAGCAGCGAGCTCATTGGCTACCGATACAGGAGAGAACCAATCAGCTGTGCCATGTGATAATGATGTCATTAGGTCAGATTGAGTTAGACCTATCGGACTGCGCCATCTAGAGTTTCATGCCAGAACTCTGTATTTTATTAATTAGTAATCTGCCCCGTAATCATAATTTTTGTGAAAAGTAATAAAATCAGTTGGTGTTTTAGTAAGTAATGGTCATTTTAGCTGGAAATTGCAGTGAATTGTATATATAGCTTTTTTTGGATTTTTGCAAAAATGTAGGTAGATGCACGTTTTTGACTAAATATTTTGGACTCCTTTTACACCTCTGATTAGCACTGCCAACTATTAGATAACTTGAAATGGATCTTTATGACTCTTTTTTTTTAAGCCTGCTCCACTGGCACACACACACACACACACACACACACAAAAACAACGCACACACATAGTAGATACAATCTACTCTCAAATAGTATTTGCATAATGCTTAAACGTTTTTTGTGTTGAGATATTGTATTTAGGTCAGACTCCACAGAGACATCTGAATGTAGGATTAGTGGCTGAAAGAATCAGTGAGCCAAGAGACACATGCATGCACACACCACAGGGAATTCCCAGATATCATAAAGAAATATTAATAGCATTTGTGACAAAAAGTAAAGAAGGACATTTTAATAGTAGAATATATATGTGACCCTGGACCACAAAACCAGTCATAAGGGTCCATTTTTCGAAATTGAGATTTATACATAATCTGAAAGCTGAATAAATAAGCTTTCCATTGATGTGTGGTTTGTTAGGATAGGACAATATTTGGTCGAGATACAACTATTTGAAAATCTGGAATCTGAGGGTGCAAAAAAATCTAAATATTGAGAAAATCGCCTTTAAAGTTGTCCAAACGAAGTCCTTCATTTCTTCTTAGCAAGTTCTTAGCAATGCATAAGCCTGTGGTGAAGTTTCTCGAAAGTTGCTGTTGTGGCTGTTTAGGTGGGAATATGGGTTGAAGTGCTGTTCAGTCAGATTATAATAATATGCCACTTGTTGTTGTTGAGTGTGATGTAGAAAGTGGCAGTCAAAACAGACCACACTTGTTCCTCTCTCTTTAGGTGGATGCACTTTGGAGAGCATGATTGTACATGTTGACTGTAAAAACTGTCTTTTATGCCATTTTATTTCTTAAAGTTACAAGTAGCATTGTTAAAAGCTGAATGTGCAAACATATTGACTGCAGCCACACTGCCAGAAATATGTGCAAAAAATGTTACTAGTATGGTACTCTCAAAGAAACACCTTTATACCTCATCTACCACTAAAAGTTGTATATTAGTGTAGTGTCAGTGACAAGCTGTCGTGCCACTAAACATACAGATTTTCCCTGATAAAATGTGCCCAAAAAGTGCAAGTAAGGTTACAGCTAATAGCTATTAAAGGAATAATTCACCTAAAAATGTATATGTGCTAAAAATACTTACCCTCATTCCATCCAACGTGTAGATGAATGTTCCTTCATTGGAACAGATTTGGAGAAATTTAGTATTACATCCCGATGGATCCTCTGCAGTGAATGGGTGCCGTCAGAATGAGAGTTCAGAAAATGCTAAAAATTCTAAACTGTTACCTCTACCTGTTTTTGTATTTTTTCTTTTTGTATAAAGTAGGCTACATATCTTATAGAAAAAGCTTTTAACCTGAGCCTTTTTTAAATAGCTGAATTTGTCTTTTAGCCATATTTGAATCTCATGATGTTTTATACACCAAAAATACAAATGAAAACGAATAAACATACTGAGCCTGTTATTACAAATGTGATAAAAAATAATAAATATTATTTATAAAGAGTTTAAATAGCCGCTATGTATTACACCACAATCTTTTGTCAAATGCTTTTTGGTTTCGTTTGCAAATTTGAACAGACATCAATTTCTTTCCAGCTCCAATGCCAAGAGTTCACATGACGTCACAGACAGACTGTTTTCTGAGGCTTTTCCCACATCTTTTGTAAAGTTTGTGTTGGTGACATTTTAACACATCATATGTTTGTGTATTTTTGTTTTAAGTCATTCCAACTGAGAGCTGTCACTGCATTGTAGCATTGCCACTCATCAAGGGAGACTGGGAAATGTGCAGTTTTCCTCTGGTCCTGACAGAATCAATGGCACAAGCATTCTGTTATACAGAGGCTGCAAGACGTTAGATTTCCAATAAGACTGCCATCAAAAATCTCAGTGCTTGTTTCTTTAGTGAAAATAAGGTAATTAGAGCTTTTGTGGATCTTTTATTTTATATTCAGACATGATTGAGAAGGCAGAACGGATAAACTAACAAAGAATACAACTAACTTCTATATTTAGCAGCAGTAGAAACTGTTAAAATTATGATGCAAATTTTCTCCATGTTGTTGCAACAGATCTTGACAGCTTCTAGGCTCAACGCAGACACCTTTGTACGCTACATAAGGAACATTTTGATTACATCACATATGTCTGAACAGACTGTCTGCAGATGGAATGAATGGCAGTTCTTTAGTAGACAAAGATCTTTTGTTGCCTACACAATGGAAATGAAATGAAAGTGTTGACATTACACACCACAGGCATTCAAAAGCCAAATAATATAGATTTTGTTTTCCTGTTGAGATTTTGTTTGGCATAAAGTAAAAAAATCATTAGACTGTAGAGTCACATTCGAGTGACAGATATTCACTGCTGCGTATGAGACACATTTACTTTATTATTCCCTTCATATTTCAATACTCTTACGTTACTTTTATCTATGGTTAGTCTAAATTATACCAAAAAGTTAATGGTCCACATGGCTTGGTTCATGGAATATGGGCTTTCTATAGATTTGTTTTTAACTAGTTTCTATAACTACCAATCTGATTGGTCTCAATGAATAGTTTATTATTAATTAATTAATTATTTTTAAAGAAATTAATACATTTATTCAGCAAGTGCACATTAAACTGATTTACAATAAAGACATTTATAATCTTACAAGAGATTTATATTTCAAATGAATGCTGTTGTTTTGAACTTTCTGTTTATGAAAGTGTCACAGTTTCCACAAAATTATTGTTTTCAGCATTGATAATAATAAGGAATGTTACTTGAGAACCCAATCAGTATATTAGAATGATTTTAGAAGACTGAATTAATGGCTACTAAATATTCAGTCTTTCTGTTATAGAAATAGATTACATTTGAAAATATATTCAAATAGAAAACAGTTCTTTTAAATAATAATATTTCACAATACTACTGTTGTTACTGCGTTTTTTATGAAATAAATGCAGCTGTGTTAATCATAAGAAATGTCTTTCAAAAACTTTTTTAAAAATCTTGCCAATGTAAACTTGTAATTCAGAGTATAAAGAAAAAAAACAGAAACTCATGTCAAAGAAATGACTTCTGATAATAGGTAGAAAATTGTTCAGTAAACCTTTTAAAGAGTTCTGAATGATGGGTACATGGTGTGTTTGGATTCAATTAAATTAAATCTAGCTATCCCTAGACGCACAAATCTTTCACACAGTCATTTTCACTATTATACCTCTTTCATTTACCTAAGGATTATTTATATTCAGGTGTAATGAAGCTAGGGAGTCTTATCTCTTCACAAAGAATTTGGAAATAAAACATTCATAGACTAACTCCCACAGAATGAACCTTTGACTTAACTCTGAAGTGGAGATTTACAAATGTGTTATTTTCGAATATTTATATTTAACTGACTAGTCTTTGATTCCTTTCTTGATAAAACAGGTCCAAAGCAAAATTGTTAAGAATAATAGCTTACTTGTCATGGGATTTAAGCAACAATTCTTAGAATTGGAATGAATTAATAATTAATTAGAATTAGAATTGAAAATGTTATTGCATTGTTTAAAAAAAATATTATCACACTAATTTAATGTTTCAAATGATACTGGTATATACAGTACAGTATATGTAATACAAAATCACCATGAGACACACTGTGTAGGTCTCTTCCATCAGACATTTATTTCTATATGTGTATTTAGCTGACAAAATATGATTAAAATGAGAAATCTGCTCAGTTTCCCTGCTTTGATCCCATAGTCCATTTCAAAGCATCTGTTTGGCTCAAAACATATTATCAGACTGGATTTCCTCCAAGACACACACACACACAGCATAGGATTTGGTTTGAGTGCAGCACTCACATTTTGCTGGAATGATCTCTCTCTCTCTCTCTCTCTCTCTCTCTCTCTGTGTGTGTGTGTGTCTCATTCTAAGGATAACTGAGATCTAACTGTAGCACCTTCACAGTGGTCTGATTATAATGGGTTGTCAGGGAGACACCAAAAGAGCCATTCTGCGGAACTAATGGCAGATGGTGAAGTTTGATAATACCTGATATTGTGTTATTGGAGTGTGTTCACATCTCTATGAAATCTAATAGCACTACTGGGCATCTTAATACAAGACACAATTGAAACAGCTATGGCTGTGTGTGTCTCTCATACAGTTTGTGCCATCACTTTGTTTGAATCCAGGTGTGCCATGAGAGGAAAAAAATGCTAAATCAAGGGAAGCTGAAAAATGGCAAAAAAATTACGTTTACGTTACGTTTTTGGATGTCTTGTTCTCGAGTCATAATTTATTGAGCTTTTTTGTAGCAGAGAGAAAGTAGGACATCTGTCTCTTACTAAGGTAGTTTGCATCAACACCCACACAAGACAAATATGTTTAAACATTGATGAGCAACTCAAAGTCCAACTGACATACTGATTTTGGCACAATATATAATAATAACAACAATAATAATAATAATAATTATTATTATTATTATTTTGATGGTAGACTTTTCCAGTGTAGACATCATTGTTGAATTGTTAATGTGAACAATTTTTGTTTTGACATGCCTTGCTGCTCACATCCGTTGTGTAATGCTGGGTGTATGGTTGCTAAGCAACTCTGTGTATTATTATAGATATAAACTCATGTGCACTCACAGGTGTGCTATTGTACTCATAGCACACCTGTGAGTCATCCAATCAGAATTTATTGGAATTTATTTGGACTCATCCAATCTGAATTTGAAGGCTTTTCTTTTTAACTCTTGTGTTTGATACTGTTAAGCAGCTGTTTTTGCAACAATACCTGAAGTATTATTGTTTTATTTATTTATTTATTTTTTGTAAAGTTTACTTATTTTTGATTGAATTTGCAGCAAAAATAACTGATATGTGATAGTACTATGATTTTAAAATTACTTTTTGAAATTGCCTTTTTAAGCTTGACAGCAATAGTGCCACATTCAATCCACTTTTGAAAAACTTGGTCATTCTCGGAAACCTCATAAAAATGCACTGATTTTGAGGCTGATTAGATGACAGAATTTATTTTGAGTCTCCTTTTGATAGAGAGACTAATAGAGTATTGATTAACTGAACCAGAGACAGTTTACTCAAG
>NW_015547662.1:1793691-1796657 GCF_001515605.1 Sinocyclocheilus anshuiensis | reverse complement strand
GAATGATTTCTGAAGGATCATGTGACACTGAAGACTGGAGTAATGACTGATGAAAATTCAGCTTTGCATAACAGGAATAAATTATACTTTGAAGTATATTAAAATAGAAAAACCTTATTTTAAATTGTAATAATAATTTCACAATACTACTTTTTTTTACCGTATTGCAAAGTTCTTTTAAAAGTACATGTAACACTCTAATTGAACAGCTGCAGCTTTTTTTTTCTTTGCTCACACACTCAGATGTTCATCATTCTTGAGAGGCCATGCATCTTGGGTCATGCCCTGGTCTGATTTGAATGATTGATTAATACATTAATCAGATATTAAAATGAGTTCTGCACAGCATATTCTAGCACTGTGGCCAGATAATGTCATCACCACATCCACTGAGCATAACTAATGAGAACATCTCTGAATGTGTGTGTGTGTGTGTGTGTGTGTGTGTGTAATCGGTGATAGATTGCTCACATTTCGGTCATCTGACTTGGTCTGTATTTGGTCCAATGGTCCAACAGTAACACATGAAAAACAGACGAGGCTTACACAACGTGTCTGTTCCAGAACCTAGCGAGCTGCCTACGGCTGCAACATTTTAAAGGCATCTCCCGAAAAGAAAAATTCTGTCATTATATTTCATGTCTTTCCAAACCCCTATGACTTTTTTCTTCAGTGGAACACGAAAGGTTTTTTGAAGAATATTCTGCCCACTCTTTTTAATATAATAAAAGTGGAGGAGGACTGAGGCTGTCAAGCTCCAACATGACAAAAAAGCACCATAAAAGTGTCATAAAAGTCATCCATATGACTCACAGGCTCTATTCAAAGACTTCTGAAACCTGGGATAGCTTTCGTTAAGTAACAGACTCGCAGAAATGTAATTCATATTCACTGAATATCTTAAAGGTCACATGAAATGGATATTCACCCTATCTATTTGAAATGCATATTAATGATCTTATTGTGAACAGTTCATCCGTGCATATGTTTAATTAGTTTGTTAGTTTATATATTTACATTGTAATTTTGTATGCCAGTCATTCAGTCTGATTAAGTCCCGCCCCTTTCTTACAAGCAACTACAAGTTCAGATTTAAATCTGCCTCCTTATCAACAACTGATGGATAGAACCAAGTCTCCACCCTACATTTTTTCCCCTTATGGATAGTCAATTTCACTTGGATGTACGTCATAATACAGAAGAAATATGTGTCTCTGTCACTACTTCCATTAAGTCTTGACTTTGACATTCACCCTGGCTCTCCTTGATAGCTCATGAGACATAGTTAAGAGTGAGCAACATTTGATTTCTTAAATCATTAACAAACAATAAATTGGTCGATCCATTTCACAAAACCTGCTTAAACTGATCTGTTCATCACACAAAATTATTGCATAACTTCATAAAAGAAATTATGCTTTTCCAGAAAAAAAAAAAATCCAAAATGATGGAGAAGAGAAATGTTAAGTACAGTATCAATAAATGCCACACAATATCTGTGTAAACTGCTATTTTTATACTTTGTGTGTTTATGAAAGTATAATGAGAGCAGTAGCGTATCATGCTTAGCAACTTGGCTTAGCAACATACTACCGTCAAATCAATTGTGAGTAGAGTGCGAAGCTCTATTAGTGTGCCGTGCAGAATTGCTTCCTTTGGTAGAGTGCTCCAAAGCGGTGACTTATGAAGTTGAAGGATGGTGAGAATATTGCCTTAGAAGTCAGCTGTCCATGTAGGCAGCAGACAGCGAGACAGCTCATTAGGTTTTGGAACAGAGCTAATGTGTATGCCATCTGTCACAAGTGTGTGTGCATATGCTTTATCTGTAAGTCTGTGTAAGTTTGTATATATACATAGACACCTTAAGCTTAATCCTGCCCCTCAAATGTGATCAACTAACATAATATAAACAACTTTTTTTTCTTTTCTTTTTTTCTCCTGAAAATATGGTTGCAGTGCTGACTCATACACAGGCCGTTCTTCTGTCTTAGGCAATCTGTGCACTGGATTCCCAAGCAACTGCGTTCACACAAAAACAACACATATTCTGTTAACAATTACTCATCTTCATAACAGTATTATGAGTAAAGTACTGCATAATTATTCAGAGGAAGAAAACATGTCCATTTGCAGAAGGATATCACAATGTAAAACAAAAGATATTTGCAGATTTGTCATCGCGTACCCCTGGGAGTGATTGAAAAAACTTCACAGTTTGAAAAATCACATGTATGTCAATAAGAAAGAACCATGAGGAAAGTTTTAAAGTTTTCAGTTAATTACATTTTTTTGTTTATGCCTGTGGTCTTTGGTGGTGGCAAGCTTGGTTCCTCATTTGACATGGAAGCTGGAGTTGGATAACAACAAATGTATCATGGTAAATATCCCATTACGGTTTGTGTGAAGGATTTTATAAACACACATTAACATTCACAGTTCATGAATCACCAGGAGTTTGTCTCTAGCAGATTTATCTCCCCCAAACATAAACAGCATATTAGTGAGTCAGCTGCTCTGTTTATGCTGGCCCCTTTCACAGTTTTGCAACTTTAAGAACTTTAAGCTTTAGCCGTGCTGTAGTTTAAATCATATGTTGATATAGCGCTCTGCAAATAATGAAAGGGTTGTCAGTCCTTTATTGATATGCCTTTTAGTTGGTGAATGATTCCAAATCAGTTCAAATATTTGAACATTTTGGCAGTAGGATGATTTCACACTTTATGTGCTAAGTTCTCTCAATGGAACTAATTTCTAAGTTTCTATGAATTTATAACACGTGACAACTTGACCTGTCATTTTTTAATTATGTCTTGCATTTGCACTTGCATTTATGTGCTGAGAAGATCCAAATCTACTTTCATTATTGTCATTATTGTCTAATGTATGCTAGTATGGTCTTAATGTGTTCACTTATTTACCTGTAAAATTAGAAATAAATTGTAATTATAAATAAATATAAATTTATA
>NW_015547662.1:1775699-1793218 GCF_001515605.1 Sinocyclocheilus anshuiensis | reverse complement strand
TCGATAATTGATAATAAACATAATTGAATCGATGAGTATTAGAGTGGGCTCAAAACAGCAGGCCAAAGCATGTGTGTCTCTCCCAACCTAGATCAGGAGTGAGGTTTGAATACATGAACAATTAATCACATACATTTTTTTTTCTTGGCTAATACTTGAATGTTCACGGCAGGCGATAACTGCTGCTCTGTTCCAAAACTTAGTAAGCTGCCCACCAGTAGTCAGTAAAATTATGCTTCCTTGTCTTGCTTTGCCAAAAATCAAAGGAAATATTGCATGTATTTTTAAACGCAATCCCAGAATGTGTTGTGATCAGCACCATGAAAAAAATGAATGCAAGATTACAGACAGAGCCGGGAGAAAAATCCATTTCAATTTGCACTTAAAACCGCTAGTAGGAAATCATTACATATAATTTAAATTGTGATATTTCAGCCAATGTGTGTACTTACCATAGAGTATCAACTTGTTAGTTTAGCCACATGTCAACTGTAGAATTCTAGTAGTGTCTTGTTTGGAACATGTTAATGGAGTTGCTGCTCATGAAGTTGGCTATGCAGACAGTGAAGCTAGGAACAGAGCTATTATGATACAGTTCTTTTAGAGCATTCATGCCATATTATAAACTTTTTTTTAATTTGTTTTGGAATTACATTTGACATTCACTGACACTTTCAAGAATCCAATAATTGTTTTATCTGCTTAAGCTGACAAGTTCAAGGTAACCAAAGTCAAAACCACTTCGCTAACATTGATTTTCTTAAAACATTAATATTATCGGTGTAAATGCAATTAAAAGCCATATTTCTTCCTTGCTATAAGATAAAAACATGATGGGGTTTTTACACCCAATATCAAGAAGTTTTTACACCTTGATATCAGGAAGCATGAAATGATGATGTAAATATTTTAGACTTCAAGTTCACACTAACAAAGTATCAAAAGGTACCGTGTGATTTACACATATGAAACATTGTCAAAGTCCACCATCAAATGTCACTTTTCATGCTGGGATGGTATTATTTTCTGAGCAGAACATGGACATCTGAAAGTCGTATCATCCCTTAGCCACCAAATCCACTCGCAGCATGGCAGTTGGACGTCTTATTCGCTGTGGGAAGGCCATACTTCAGAAATTGGACAAAAGCAATCAATAACTCACTGACAGACCTCCTCTGTAGGCCCAATTTGGATCTGAGACCCCCAGCCCACACATCCTCTTGACAGTTTCCATGCTGCGCTACACTGTATGACACAAGTTGACAAGCTAACAGCATGAAACTGAGTGATGGTCGACTCTGTCCACCGTCCAGCTCAAACCAAAAGCCACGAAATGAAGATTTGTATAGGATAAGAGTGGAGGGATAAAACTGAAATTTCACAAGTTAGCTAAACCTATTAATTACAGAGCAAATAACAATTGATAAAAGTAATATAGGGCTTTAGTGCAGTGCTTACTGAATTACTTTTAAATCTTAAAATTACTTTTAAACTTTTAAAAATTAGAATATTGTGTCTCATTTTTGGGTTCTCCATTCTGCAAATTGACTAATACCATTTATCGATTTGGATTTCTTACCAGCGAATAACCTCACTGCATGCAAATGAGACTATAGGTGGATTATTGCCGCCGCTCAGAAATGTAAACCAGAGAGACAGAGAAAAATAAATCCTAAAGATTTCTGTGCTCCTGGATGACAAAATGCAATATTTCATTTGGAAGTGATAAAACAAGAAGTTAATATCGTGTATTTTTGCTTCACTAATGGGAATGGTTTCAAATTAAGTCAAAGCAGAATTGAGAGTTCTGCATCTCCAAGCAACACACAGTGATGTTTTTAACATGAATCAGTGTTTGAATAAATCAGTTGAGTGAATGATTCAATACAGTCACGTGTTTTGTTCCTGCATTTAACAGCATTTAATTAACAATTCAGAAGAATGAATACAAGAATGAATAACTCGCTCATAAAGACAGTCAAACACAGATAAGTGAAGCGAAGAAAAGTACCAGGATGTATATCAGCACTCTTGGAATGCCACTGAAATATGAAGACCTGAACTATGTATAGCGTCACATTTGCTTGAAGTAACCGCTACAAAAATCTGCTGCTCAATTTCCTATCATTTTGGATGGTACATCGACAAAACCTACTGTAATTATTTCTTTATTTTAGATTTATTACACATCAAATCATTGTTTGTTTTGTTTTGCACTCTAAAAGTTACTGTTGTTGTTGTTGTTTTTTAAACCCTCTGGTGTCTAGAGAGATAGGACATAACCTCGGTTTTTTGAGTGTTAACCTGTAGACCAAAAGATCGGTACAGACTAGATATTGTATTTAGAGCGTGCTGCATAGAGTCCGAGCTGTGGGCCAAAATGGCACAGTTGTGCTGCCAGGTGGTCTTAAACCTGTTCTTCATCTGGAAAATGGTGTTAGTAATGACCAGTTGGTGCTCTGCACAGAGAGAGAGGAGTCTGAGCCCATTATGGTTCATTTTCCCCACACCATGCTGGCCGATGACTTTACTCCATACCAGGTGCTCCGTACCCACTCTAGCATTGAAATCTCCCATGAGTATGAGCCTGTCCGTAGCCGGGGTTTTCTGTAGGATGGCATCAAGAGCTCTATAGAAATCCTCTTTGATGTTGTGCTCGGCATCAAGAGTTGGAGCATATGCACTGATGAGAGAGGCGAAGCGTTTCTTTGTCAGAGGAATACGCCATGTCATCAGTCTTTCACTGATGCCAATAGGGGATTCCGGAATGCGTTGCAGTAGTTTAGACTTCACAGCAAAGCCAACTCCATGGTTACGAAGAGTGCCTTCAGGGACCCCCTTCCAGAAGAAGGTGTACCCAGCACCAGCCTCTGTCAAGGAGTCCTCCCCATGTAGTCTGGTCTCGCTGAGAGCTGCTATGTCGATATTCTATCTTGCGAGCTCCAGGGCCACCAATGCTGTCCTGCGGTGGGGCCTGTCAGGAGTTTCGGCCAGGTCCAGCAATGTGCGAACGTTCCACGAAGCAATGCTTAGCTTATTTTTCACTTTAATTTTTCGACCGCAAGGGGGGATGCTCCGACGGTTGCAGCTTACCATCCGGAGTGTGGGGAGCAGACAATTTTTAGACCACATTTTCCAAGTCCTTCCCCATCACAGGGGTGAGCAGTGTGGGGCTGCTCAGTCGCAGTGGAAGTGGGAGTGTGGGTGCGCAGACCTCACTCCCACCATCTTCACTCCTACCAGATAGACCTCCAGTGGCATGAGAGAACCCATGACGACCTTCGACTTGCAGGAAGTTGCAGGGGGCTGCCGGTAGTCCGGTCAGTTGGACTATGTGCCCTCAAGTGCAGGTTTGTTTTCAGGGTTTGCTCCCCTAGCCACGGTACCCTCCCGAGTTAACCCACGTGGCTGTGGGATTGCCTTCTTCCGCCTTCCCAGCCGTTGTAATGGTTCACACACCACCATCTTCCGCCTGCGCCGTCGTTGAGGTCTTTACTATTTACCCATAGCTGGGACAGTGGTTGACGGGCATCAGGGCATTTCCACTCATCGATGGGCCTGCATGCCACGTCTCTGGGGCCCACTGCTGCTCCGAGATCCCGTACAACTTAGCCTGGAACCGCAAGGGACCAGTTACCATGTGTGCCATGAGGAGGCGTGTACGAGATCTTGGCAATGGAGAGGCTATGTACCGGCTGAGGAGGCTTACACACTCGGCTCCTCTTTTCGCCCCTGAAGAACAAAGGGCTATCTGGTGGCAGCAGCTGAAACCAGAAAGTGACAAGCAGGAGCAGCATGCATCATGCATGCTAACTACAAGCACTAAAAGCACTACTACACCAACACTGCTGCACTGACGCATCACACGCCCTTGCACACACACACACAGACACACACACACACAGGTTTGTTTTTATGGTTTATGGGGACTCTCCATAGGCGTAATGGTTTTTATACTGTACAGACCATATTTTCTATTGCCCTACACCAACCCTACCCCTAAACCTACCCCTCACAGGAAACTTTGTGCTATTTCAGATTTTCAAAAAAACTCATTCTGAATTATTTATAAACCTTTTGAATTACGGGGACACTGACAATGTCCTCATAAATCACATTCTCATTGTAATACCTATGTCATACCCATGTTATTATACAAATTTGTGTCCTCATAAACCACATAAACATGCACACACACACACAGACACACACACACACACACACACACACACACAAACAAACAAACAATCATGGACATGATTCGAAAATGTTAAGGACCGCATTGGAAATGATTGGGTAGAGAATTTCATGTAGTGGAAATGTTTGGTACTGTGTCTAAACAAAAACTTACTGAAAGCTAATTTTTTGCGATAACACCCTCACATTTTGAACACAACTTTGGTTTTCTTACAGTTTTCAAGTAAAAAAAATGTTTTTGGAAAATACGTATTTCATATAAAATTTTAAAATAGTATTTTTGTTTTTTTTTCATAATAATAAACTTAAACTTTTATAACCATTTTTTTCCCTACTGTTTCACTTCAGCAATATTGCCAAATGTCTTCTTTAAAAAGAGACCAAACTTAAGTCTGTGCTCCAAAGCATACAACATTTATGACAGTTTAATTTGGAAATTTAATTTTTAGGTCTATTCTCTTAACTATTCCATAAATATTATTTAGTACCATAAAATCCCCTAAAAATACAAAATATTAAAAAAGAAATATCAAACTAAAATATAGTATATTTATTTCATTGAAATTAAAAAAAGGTAATTTTTGACCACCACAAAAACAAAACCAGAGGATTAAGTTGACCTCATTACATAATTTGCTCACATGTCAGAAACCCTTAACAACTGAGCTGCAGTTTAACTGCATAATTTTGCACTCAGTTTTACACTTGAAGCCACTTTGTGCAGTTTCAAATGATTTGTTATTTTTATCTTAAAAGGGAACAGCCTGAGAGCAATACATTCATAACCCAATTACCGATCACAGCGAGATAGCAGGTGCCTCCCATAACCTGAAATAAACTGCTAATGATGTTGTTATTGTCTAAGATGTATCTTGATTAAGAGCACATGAGATACTAACTCAATTTTCTCATGCTGAGGGAACTTTCCAGTGGATCTGCTTTGATTGAATAAGCACCTATTCTTTTTCTACTGCTCTCTGTCACTGTCTTCTCTCCTTGGGGAAGTTTATCTTTTCTCTTCTTTTTTTTTTCGTTTTAGCAAAACTATGTGTTTTAATCCCCAAAATAGCCCATTTAGTTCCTGGTAAACTGATCGAATGACTAGGCAAAATTACAAGCCACTCTCTGTTAGCAGATCAACTATACACCACACAGCTGGATACTTATCACAACCTGCCCAGTTAACCATATTATATGGTACTTACTGGTATGTGTGTGCAATTTGCCTTGCAGTTAAAACATTGTTTGCTGCAAGCATAGATACAAACATGTGGCAGTAAATGTAAGTACTAGACATTACAGTACTGCATTTATTATGGATGTCTGTGTCAGAGTAAAAAGGGTAAATGTGACTTCATTTAGCAATGTGATTTGATGTCTCACAATTGTGACATCACATACATAACTTTACAGCTCACAATTGTGACTTTATATCATGCAAATGAGACTCTTTACCTTGTAATTGACCCTTCAACGGGAGCTTGATTGACAGATGATCTGACCAATCATAACGCCGATTCTGCCATTTTGTCCGAAAAACATACCAGACAGGAGAGTAGATTTACGTTGGTGGACTTGAACTTAAAAAATGGTGTGCATTGACGTCTTTCTGCGGCTGAAACAAGATACTTTCTGATGCTCACTCATGTTTATTTTGTGCTATAACTTGTAAAGAGGAAGAGATGATCAGTTCACGTGCTGCTGAGAGTGCCATGGTTTGTCAGATGTAGCAACAGTAACTAAGGGAGGGGGGGGCATTATTTTTCACAATGTGACTCTAAACAGACTTTACTTTACAGATATAGTTAAGCAAGACATCAGAATTCTTGGTTCTCTTTCAGTCAGTCACGTTCTGACGTAACGTCTCCGTTCCCTCCTTCAGAGAACAAGGGTTACATATGTAACAGAGATGTTACACTTTATTTTTCCATGTTACAGTGTAATTGTACAATTAAATTCTACTATTAATTTATCCACCTTATTTTTCCAGTAAGAGTGGAGTAAGAGTATTTGTAAATTTTATGGGACTGGCTTCTGGTGTTATCCGCTTCCAGTTATTTTTAGCTGTACAACACAGCTTGTTTTGCTGCTTAATATTGCAAATTGGTTTGCCTTACCATATTATTTTAATGTATTATCTTTAATTATGAACACATTGGTTTGTAGTGCAAACAGTTTTACCATTTACTGCACTTTGTTATTCTTCTTGTTATTTCCCTATGGTGGCTAATGAACCAAAAGTTCACATTCACAGAAAATGCCTTACTTCCGCATTGAACAATAAGGTGGATACTAATCATAATTAAGTACATGTACTTACTATAGGGTTAGCTGCATAATTAATTTGCTGTTATTACTCTAGTGAGTACGTATAATGAGGACACTGTAAATTACAGTAAAAATTGTTTCTGAATTTTCTCTCAAGCAAACACACAAAGAACAAAGGACTTACACAAAGAGCTTCACACCTAATCAAAGCAGACCACTGTGACTCTGAAGGTTTCTAAGGGTTACTCTAAATCCAGGTCAGGAATTAGAGGGATTCTCTCTCTCTCTCTCTCTCTCTCTCTGTGTGTGTGTGTGTGTGTGTGTGCGCGCGTGCATGTATCAAATTTCCAGGCCTTCCCTTCAGTCCAGAATCTCTGCACTGGCTCCAGCCATCTGTCTGCCTGCTCTCTAAATAAAGTTGACCTCAACACACACACACACACACACACACACACACACACACACACTCGAGATGTAGCAGTCTCCAACAGAGCCCCATTTCCAAATATCTTCACATGGTTCACGCCATGTTATTTCCACATTCACATTGGCATCACACTCATCACACATCAGTCTGTTTTATTTCCCATGATCCTTCCTACCCAATACAAAAGCTTAGGTTTGTTTTGACTGCAGATTCGTATGTGTAATTATCTAGTGGGAGTAGTGCAAACTGTGCCACTTTGTACCTACAGTAAGTTGTCTTCTAGTCAAGGATAAAGAAGATATAAAACTATACGCTTAATATAGATCCAGACACCACTTGCCCCATGCTGTCATAAAGTTAGTTGAATCTTTGGGGAATATGTGAATTATTTACATTTGAAATAAAAATATGAACATAAATTAGTTGCTTATACAATTTTACTGTTATTTTCTCCCTTATTTTACCATATTAATATCACTTTCCTTTTTATAACATTTTTATTTATATATTTATTTTTTATAACAAAGATAATAATCTAGTCAAAAAAAGGTTAAAGGTTAATTTTATTATTTATAAAATTTTAAAATAAATGTGTTTAAAAAGTTTCAGCATGCAGATTCTTCTAAAAATGGGAACTTGGGGACATGCTTACTTTTTATGCAGTTTACACTGTAAATAAAAATCTGTGGAATTTTGAGTAAAAAAAAAATACATTAGCAACTAGTATAATGTTAATGTACCAACCAAGGCTTCTACATTTTCACTTTCAAAGACATGCTTTTTCCATCATAATGGTTTAAACAAGTTTGTTGTTATAACTCTGTATAACAAAAATATTGTGACAAAAGAATGCAAAAGAGGACTAGTTTAAATTAATATTTTGTTATGTGCACTGTGCTCGTGCATTTTTAATGATACTGTACTATCTTGAGTCAAGTCTGCAATGCATCTCAGTATGACAGTAAAATACTGCTATATATAAATTGCTGCTATATATATATATATATATATATATATATATATATGCGTGTGTGTGTGTGTGTGTGTGTGTGTGTACTTTTTAGATTGTAAGAAAGGTCAGGGCAAACATTTATAAATGCACAGATAGATGGATGAATAATCATGACATGTCTTGATGGGCATGACCTGAGGACACCTTTTTCGTCTAAATACTGCTTATACATTCAGAAAATTCCCCAACCGTAAGAACAAGCAGCCAAACCAAAGACCACACTGTGATTGACCTTCCTGCGTCCAGACATAGCAGAGATGCTCGATATGAATTATGCAGATAACCATCTGTTTTAAGACAACAACAACACACACAGTACACTTATAATATTGATGACCTCATATGCAAATACTTTCAATCTACTGCGCAGGAAATGTATAGGGAAAGTTGAATTACTGTATTTTACTCAAGATTCAAGAATGTGATTCCCAAAATAAAGAACAATTACATTATTGTAAATGGAAAAATGCATGTTAGTACTTAATTCTCTCTGTTTAAATGTCTCTGCCTCGCTCTCTGCTTCTATCTGTCTGTTTGGCATTCGGGACGGATGCTCTTAGAGAGTGTTAATGCTGTTTCAGCACAGGCCCGGGACAAAGACAGAGGAAGACAGAGGTGATAGCCCGGGGGCTAAAGGCTATGGGGTGGTTAAACAAAGGCCACTAGTTTGATCCCAGGTGGGGACGATTTATGAATTGGAAATATACTGAATGATCTCAATCACCAGTGTGCCCTTCAGCAAGGTCATTTCCTAGGGGGTTGTTCCAACAATTGGTTTGCTTTGAATAAAAACTAAAATAACCAAAGAAACAAAACAAAACCAACCTGTAATACTAAAGAAATAAGACAAAATAGACATTGCAGTGATTTGGTCACACTTTATTTTAAGGTCCAATTATTGCTATTAACAAACCATTAACTATGACTTTTTGCCTCAATAAACTCCTAAATTGCTACTTATTAATATTAGTAACATAGTTGTTCAGTGTAGGTATTGGGTAGGATTAGGGATGTAGAATATGGTCATGCAGAATATATGCTTTATAAGTATTAATAAAAAGCTAATATGTTAATAATAGGCATGCTAATAAGCAACTAGGTAATAGTGAGAATTGGTCCCTATACTAAAGTGTTACCATTTACATATATATCTATCTATCTATCTATCTATCTATCTATCTATCTATCTATCTCTATATATATATATATATATATATATTGTGTACCGTACTGTACTGTACTGTACTGAACCGTACTGCTCGGTGGAAACGAGGCTTTAGCATGATCTAGCTAGACTTCAGCTGGTCTAATGTTGAACAACTTAGGCTGGTTTAATGTGTTTTTTTTTTCCTTAATCATATCTTTGATTCTTCTATAGGATAATATCTTTGATTCTGCTTCCTAATGTCATTAAACAGAGATAATTTTCTGTGTGGTGTAATTGGGGAAAATCTCCCCTGACACATCGGCAGCTGATACCCAATCAAAACTGCTAAAAGATCTTCCCACTCACTGATTGGTGCATACAAGAACAAAATCAAACAGACAGGGCCAATCAAAGACCATCAGTAACTGAACACCCCAAAGCTTAGATATAATTTAGTGAGCCATCAAACTCTTGAAAGCAGAGCTGTCTAAATTACACAGCCATGAAGTTTCTCTGCTAATTTGTCCTCTATAATGTGTCCATTTCTTCCTTTCAGTACAGCACAGAGTTAGTGATTGCAGCTAATGGGAAGAGAAGTAGATTAAATTTGCGGCCACACATAGGGCAGATTAATTACACTCATCAGGTTTGGTAATGAAGTCATGAATAATGTGCTTATAGTGCATTACTGTAAACTGCAGGAAAACTACTGCCCTGAGAGAGAGAGCTTGATTTGTGAGAGGGAAAACACTGAACCCTTATCAGGGGCTTATGTACTGGTGGAAGTATCAAATTTATTAATGGGTGGGGTGGATGCTGACAAGAATGAACTGTAAATAATAGAATACTGTACAGGAGTTGGGTGACAGAAAGTCAATAATGTAAAAAAAAATTTTTTTTTAATATTTATTAGTGTGTTGTTTTTTAATACATCATTTATATTAAAGAAGTGTATTATTTATATAATATAATATATTCTTTACTTTTTATTTATATTGTCAGAAATGTATCATTATAAACACTAAGTTCTTCTATTCTGTAATTATTTTTTTATTCACATCTTTTGTGTTCTCTCATTTAGAAATGACCTGATGAAGTGATATCTTCCATATGATCCACTCTGATGCTTCAAAATCATGGTTAATGCAGATGTACCTACATATACATGTTTTGATTGGCTGTGATTTTTATTTATTTTTTTGGCACTAATTGTTTGGAAAAGAGGTTGGAAAATTTGATATCTGGTAAGGGCATAATTGGCTCAGCTTATACAGTTTTTAATAAAATCTAAACAATGCAAGACAGTCACAGTTATTAAAAACAGGTTAGAGGACTGTCAAAAGTAGTTGCAACTGTAAAGTTTTACGTTAATGAATCAGATGGAAAAGAATGTAAATAACATTAAAACGACACCTTATGCTTCAGCATTAAGCTTCTTTCCTTTCCTATGTCTAATTGTAAGAAATGACAGGCTCCAGGTCTGGTAATAGGGAAGTTATGGACTCCAGTTTCTTGGCCATTTCATGCTGGGATCAAACCTGTAACCTTTATATATTATCAGCCAAGCTCCATAACTACAGTATAAGGCTACCATCATCCACCAGGCCATTTAACACAAATCGCTGCCATTTGTTCTGAGTCTAGCAACACTGAAATGAACCACATAAAGTATTGCACCGTTGAACCAGCCTTATTACGTAATATCCACTAATACATCACACAATAAACACACACACACGTGCGGTGCAGTCTAGTACAGCACTGGAGTCACCCTCCATTCATATGACCTGAGCACAAATGAGAGACAGAAAAGCTTATAATAATGCAGTGTATTCTGTGCACTGATTCTAATGAATTGTTCCTGGTCTTTTGATATAGACTCTGTTGATTTAAAAAGGGACTCTGTTGATTTAAAAAGGATGTATACTTTTATTTGGTCTCGGTATTAGCATTAATAGCATTAGCATTATTAGCATCTCAGGTATAGGCATTGTTGATGAGTTATTGTCTACAGTCTTATATTAATGTATGAAAATCCAACTAGTTCAGCTGGATCCATAAATTCTCTTTTTGGAATGAAATCAAAGTTTCAAGTTCTGAAAGTTACAGCAACAGTTTCATTGCACATCAGTTTTTTTTATTTTTTATTAATTGTATTTATTTATTAGAAGAAGGTTTGAGTTCTGCATACAAGTTACAGCATGATTTCATTGTGCATTGCTCTCTTCTCTCAAAAGATCAAGGTCAGTGGAGAAAATGTAATTTAATTAATCATTATATGACCCATAAGACACAACAGTGACCTTTTGTGCCTGTGGCAATTCGTGCAATTATCATTGATTTAAAATTCACAGTGAGCTGCTACTAAAAATCTCATTTATTAAGTTAATACATGCAGTGAGTCTGCTATTGCCTCATAAAATGTTTTAATTTTTTTCATTTATTAATTTTTTTAAGAAATACTCTAACTAACTGCAGGAAATTAACATTTCAAATTTTGTGCATTGGCTATTTTTCTCAGGTTATAATTCTATTAAATTTATTACAGTTCTTACTTTAGTTAGATAATATTAGACTTTTGATCAAATAATGCCAATAATGGCCACAGGGCTTTAATATGTTATTTTTTATCTTTTTTTTTATACCATATGCCACATGATCTGAAAATACATCTCTGTTAAATATGAAGCAGACACTGAGAGTATGTCAGCGGAGCAATAATTAAGCCCTCTCTTGGCCATGTTCTTTACATAATTAAAGCACCACTAAAAAAATTATCCTTTCATCTTTCTAACGAGCTGACCATTATAACCGCAATCCTCTAAAATGCTCTGGAAAACTGCTCAGAAGACTGAAAGCATATAAACATTCCCTGCTAAGATTTGTGTGGAAAAAAAAATTGCATGTAACTTTGCGCGTCTGGCGAGGGTGTTTACAGCCCCTGGCTGTGCAGATTTTACAGAGACAGTTTTGTTAAGGTAATTATTCAGATTAATGTGAAATTAGTTTTTGAGATACTGCTAATGAGTTTCTACCAGCCTTCACACCAAACCCAGAGGAGTTCTATAAAACTGATTTGTTTTGTTTACCCACACCCTTCACACAGTTAGACTTTTGTTTATTTAGCATCCCTATGGTTTAATCACTTGACAATTTTGCATTGAAGTCTAACAAACTATGGTTTTAGTATAAAGAATTCTGCTTAAATGAAAAATTAGAGTGTCAAGCAAACAAGGTTTTAAGAACATTGTTAGAAGTTATACTCTAAAAGATGTCATTAGTGAAGCAAAAAAATCAGTTGGACCTGTCATTATAAAGACTGGCATTTAATAGATTTTATTTTTGTGTCAACTTTAACACAATATCCTGTAACTAATAGTGAATTATGACTGACTGCTTTCACTTTAATTTGTTTCTTGCCTGTTGGCTTAACCAGTCAAAACACAAAACCGTTGGCATACAGATCCTTCAGCAGAAGTCAGTGTTGTGGAAAGGCAATGGCTCTGAATAGTCCCTTGGTTTCATGGGCAATCAACTGTACAAGTATGCTGAACGCATTCAACCCTGACTGTCTCTAACCTAATTTCCAACATCCGTAAATATATCGATCATCCAGAACACCAGTCAACCGGGGGTGAAGCTACATGTTTGTCAACTGCATGCCAATATGCCATAACTGCCGAAGCTGCTTTCCATCAACCGAATGTATATCTGAGCTGTTGCAGATGGTCATTTCCCAACTGCTGAATGAATTGTTTGATAATTATATCATTAATAGCTGTGCTGTTAATAAGAAACTGTAAGATTTTCAAATTATTAGATACCACTCAAAGTATTTTCTTTCAATAATATAATATCATATATCATATCATATCATATAATATAATAAACAGCACTTTATAATTTTCATATACAAATAGAACGTTTAATAACATCTGTAAGCATTTTCATTTACATTAACTAATAATCTAAGCATTATGAAATATTCAGCAAGTTAATTAATAAACATTTATAAGCACATTATATTTGCTGTTTGAATATGTATTAACTAATAATCTGTTATGCATTATATAATTTTTGTTAATGATTCATTAATAAAAGTTATTATAAAGTGTTACAATAATAAAATGAAATTAAATGAAATTAAATATTTGTTTTTAGATTCACAGTGTTTTTTTTGTTTTTGTTTTTTTAGAGATATTACAGATACACTGCCGGTTAAACATTTGGAATAATCAGAAAGTCTCTTTTGCTCACTAAAGCTGTGTTCTTTTATCAAAAAATACAGTAAAAACATTAATATTGTGAAATATTACATTTTAAAAATCTTAATTTTTCTTAACTGTGGTGTATATTCTGATATGCTCACAATGTTTTACAATCAGTTTTCTTTTTTCTTTTTGCATGCCAACAAGTAAAAAAAAGTTTGTGTGAGAGTGTTGTGCTGCTGTTAGGCTTGGTGGTACATGGGATATTGAGGAGTTTCACACTGTGTGAAGTGTCCGTGTCAAGTCCTTATCTAGCCACAATGATTTGTGCATTTTGGGTTATTTCAGTTCTGTTATGCCTAACAGACACGTGAAACAGCAAATGTGTTGATTGCATGCTAACAAATTTTATGGCGTGAATTTGCTGAAAACACACACATACCTTTACTGTCAGCATGATGATGTATCTTAGAGTGTTGAAAGACTTGTATGTAATGCACCTGCTAGTGGCGTAGCAGATAGTTTCATGTTATAGTAAATGGTGTTTCTGTCAAATTTCACTTTTTACCTGAGGAAGTAGTGTGAAAAATCTTGACACCCGTGACAAATTATTACACCTGTTTCATCAGCCACAAATAAACATGGCTGATTGGAAACCCACATTTTTGAGGCCAAACCTTGTGTGTGTATATATGTATATAGATAATTATCTAAGATGATTATACATATATATATATATATATATATATATATATATAATCATCTTTTGAGGCAACACATGTTGGAATATATTCACAGCATCCACAAGCTCATATTCGAAGGGGAGATGTTAATTGTGAATTGTGTTGTTTTATGGAGATAGTTTTTAAATTGTTTTATTTGGCCGATTCCGTGGTGTGAAATGATCAACTGTGTGCTTGTGAACGATGACGAGCCGGACCCTGTGATTTGCTGAAGATAAGGGCCTACTGCGAGGTTCAGCCCGGACCTGTTTCTTTGGAAGGATTCTTTTCCGCTACAGCTAAGCTGCTATTTACAATTGAAAATAACTTTTATAATTTAATATATTTTAAAATGTATTTTGTTTCTGTGAGGGCAAAACTGAATTTTCAGTAGCCATTACTCCAGTCAAAACAGTTTTGCTGCTTAATATTTTCTTCTATCCCCTCAAGAACAGCAAATTTATTTATGTATGTACGTGTATATATACAGTATGTACATATACATTTTCACCCCATTTATTATTCTGGAAACAAAAACTTTTAAAAAACATTATACAAAATAAAAGTTAGTCAACTTTCACGAGTATGCTTGCTTTAGATGTCTCAAAGCCACTAAATAATTAGGATTTCATTAGTTTTTTTTTTGGAGACATCATTAAACGTTACACCCAATCATTTTTACTCACAGGAGATCAGGAAGTGATTTAGAATGTGTGATATTTTAATGAATTGCACCTCTCATGGAAGGCAGAATCTGTTTCACCTTAATGAGTTTCTAATGTTTGGAATTTACTGGGATTCCAGTATGTGGATTTCTGGAATTTGTAGAATCAAACTGACAGAGACGGTTGAGATTCACATTGTTTTTCTGTGAAATGCAGAAGTTCATGGTAAACTGCCAGGCTCACTTGTTGTTCTTGATCCTGTGTGACTGGCATATGTATGGATTTATCATGTTTACATACCGTCCCAATAAAGCTGTGCAACAAATTCCCTGAATTCAGCTCCTCTGAAGCCCCAGCAAGTGGTCTGCTCAACTGGTCGAAAAGCAAGTCTGTGTGTGTTTAACTCATAAATTACACCAGTAATGATCCAATAATGGAGTAGGCAGTAATGGAGTAAATAGCCTGAAGCTTCAACACCAGCGACCCTGCTGGGTTTTAAATGCAGTCTCTGGTCAGCAGTCATGGTGACTGATTCCAGAGAGAATCGAGGAGTCTCCTCTGAATGTATAAACACACTGACTGATCATCTCGTTCTTAGCCCACATTTACTCATTCATCAGTGTAAACCTGCAGTTGGAATCATATTTCATTTCTCTTTTTTTCAGGCTAACAGAGCCAGAGGTTGTCCTCAACCTTGAGCACAAGACTTCCTGTTATCTATAAAAGTGAAAGTTAAATTAGTCTTATGAGGCGTTTAGTGTTGATTGCAGTTCAGCACGCCCCTTGAGTTGCCTTGCTTATCTATTCCCATATTTTCTTATTGGCATTTAATTACTTTTCTTTTGCTTTCTTGTTGCATTCTCTCACCCTCTCTCATTCACTCTTTCTTTGTTTGTCTTTCTATTTCATCTAAATGCCCTTCATTTGATTATTTATTTTGTGTCTTTTTTTTTTTGCACGTAAAGACACATGACTTGCATATACTTGATAGCGATGGAATGAGAAATGAGGCAATTAAAATGGGAGAAAGACACAATGGCAAAATGGACAGATGAATTATTTGAAGTGTGTGTTGCTTGTAAAAAAAAAAGAAAAAAAAAACCTTTTGTGTATTTATTTACATGCATTTATTTGATTTAATGAATGCTGAAACCTGGAAATGTTGATTGGCAGCAGGAGGTCAGAAAAAAAAAACGGAGAGAGCAATAAAATATTGTATTATACACTTTCCCCCTCTTTTTTTTCTCCAAAAAGCTGAAGGAGAATGTGGAATATGTAGCAGTTAAATATGATAGATTTATGTTTTAGACAAAATGTAGCCCTTGGTGCATCTGAATTATCTATGATGTGCATTAATATGAAAGTGCCTTCAGCAGTTCATATCTCTCTCTCTCTCTGTTTTATGTTCTGCAAGTCTGGAACTCAAGATGACGTGCATCCTCACCGATAGATGGATAGATGGATGGATGGATGGATAGACAGATAGATAGATAGATAGATAGATAGATAGATAGATAGATAGATAGATAGATAGATCAAATTTGTGACACTATGCAAACTCTTATGTAAAAAGAAAACAGGTCAGATCACAGGTCATTCTAATCATATAATTTGTAATGAAAACATTAGAAATTAACTAAAAAACTCCAGGAATGTGAGTTGAGGTAAAGAATAAAATATCTTAAAATATCAGGTATTTTTTTAATCAACATTTTTATAACAAGGCGTGGTTAGTTTATATTATAAAATGTCATGTGTTGTGACTCCCCAAAAACTAAATGTTATTTATGAATTATTAATTCATGCTATTCAATCAATCAATCAATCAATCAATCAATCAATCAATCAATCAATTGAGTATATTTCGAAGAACTTGAATGAAGTTTTAAATTGGATTGTTGTCTTCTTTTTAAAATACTTTTCCATTTCTTTGTTGTAGACTCTCCTAAACTGTTTGCTATTGAACTATACTTGTTTGCGAATGTATAAATTGAAAGTCCTCTAATTTTGCAACATTAGAACAAGATCTAATTTAATGTTAGATCTTGTTCTCTGTTTGTCCAGTGTACATGTGTTTGCAGTTAAGAGTACATCAGTCAACTGTCCTTTCTCTCTCTGTATATGTTTCTGAGGTAAAGTTCTACATAATCCAATGTGTGTGTGTGTGTGTGTGTGTGTGTGTATGTGTGCCCTCTCACTGTCCATGACATCTCACCGCATTACCCAGGCCCAGGGGAGGACTACATCCCTGTTAATTAAACTCAATGAAATTGAAGTGAGATGAAGGGCAGAAAGACATGACAGCTGAGAGTCCTCGGGTGTGTCCGGGGCCGAAGACAGAGGACGAGGCACATGAGTGCATGTCCCCCCTGGACACTCTGTTCTGTTTGCAATAGAGCTATGAAACTGTGTCTGACTGACGGTTCAAACAGAATTGACAGCTGACGGCTTTACTGACAAGGTGACACAAGTCGGATTCTATTAAAAACAGGACATTTAGCACTCTTTCCTGTCTCTGTCCCTAGAAGTTTCAGCTAGAAATTTAGATTGAATGCCTTTGTAAGTTTGTAAATTTTTGTCACTTTAAAGTACTTTTTTCTCCTCCTATATCAGTACTTTCAAGACTACTGCCATATCAGCCAGTGCAACAACAACAAAAAAGCTTAGAGCACTTTTAAAGTTAGTAGATTGTTGTGTTGTTATGATCAAGCGTAGTGTTAGTTCTGGCAGGTCACGTTAGTCAAGCTCGCATCAGCTGACTCTCAGCTGATCCCCATCTACCTATAGGAATACGCCACCTATCTAAGCATTCATATATAAGGTCCCTCAGTATTATCAGCAGTTTTCGCATTGCTCAATAGCTAATTAAATGG